>NC_053392.1:614057587-614338354 GCF_905171765.1 Bufo bufo
TATTATAAATCTATTCCTAAATACCTTTAATTAGTTGTAATGGCTCGTTTTCTCTAGGGAGCAATAATTAGGAGAAATAAAATGGCCGCCATCCTATTAGTACACACAAAACCTGTCCTAATCACACAGGAGGACAAGGTACTTCAGAGCACTGAGGTAAAGAGCTGCCTCGTCCTCCTCTTTGCTTTGCTTGTCAGGGATTCTGGTCCTGAATACAGTTTAATATGATCTGCAGCTGAATCTCTGTAGGAATGGAGTTCATGAGGAGACATGAAGTACAGAGAGGAGGTGGGGATGTGGCTGTGTCCTGCTAGGTGATTAGGACTCAGGTTTTGTGTATACTAATAGGACGGCAGCCATTTTATTTCTCCTAATGACTGCTCCCCAGACAAAACGAGCCATTAAAACTAATGAAAGATATTTGGGAATATATTTATAATAAAGTAATATTTAGGTATTTTCATTTTTTTAATTCCCAGAGAACCCCTTTAAGGTCCAGCATGTGTTCGTCCTAATCTGTCCAGCCTATTGTTAGCCTGGGTTATTTCAGGAAAGGTGCCTGAGCATTAGGTACTAGTTGCTAGTTTCCTATGAGGGTGAACCATTCCTCTGCTCATTTGTCATTTATCGATTTCTTCCTGTTAACAGGATTTAACACTTTGCTGCCTGACCTTTGAACTGTTTACTTCCTGCCCTGACGTTGGCATGTTTCCTGCTTATGCTTCTGTCTGATCCTTTGGTGCTCTTGATACCTCTGGATGAGCAGCCACTGAACAGAAACGGATCCAAGAGGAGATGGCCTGGTGGTTCCCTCACAGTCCAAATGAATAAAAAGTGTGAAAAGCAGGGGGTCCACTCATATAACTCTCTTTGGAGTAGCCCCAAGCCAAATCTGTTCAATGGCACAGTGGATCTACATCCACTTCTGTAACGCTAACTCTCAAAACTGTTCTCTTCTCTACAGTCATGGAAGGTCTCCTCTTACCTGGTGATGTCAGGGACTGCTGATTCTCCATCATGACGTCCTTGTACAGATCCTTGTGTTCTTCTAAATACTCCCACTCCTCCATGGAGAAATAGACAGCGACATCCTGACACCTTATAGGAACCTGACAACACAAGGACACAGTCATTACCAGACCCCTCCCTTGGCGTTATTGTATAATGTCCCAGCATTCCCAGCAGCGCTCACCTCTCCTCTCAGCAGCTCAGTGATCCTGGTGGTAAGTTCTAGGATCTTCTGCTCATGTATCAGGGAATGAGGTGGAGGCTCGGTGATGGGGCTCTGGGTCCTGCTCCATCCTCCTGACACACGGGGTGTCACACACTCACCAGACGACTTCTTCACTACTGTGTAATCCTGTGTATGGGGAGACGCCGATCACTACAGAGATTCTAAGAATCCTTCACCTTTCCAGACATTTCCCTGGTTCATTACTAGAGATAAGAGTGATGTCATGTGAGACTCTCACCTCTCCAGTTATCAAGGAGATGATCTCCAGGGTGAGGTCTAATATCCTTCCAGCCATGTGGTCTCTATCCTTCTCCATCTTTGGTGGGTCATTGATGGATAAAACCATCATCTTTAAACATAAGAGTCCTGTACCTAAGAAACCGGTGGGAATCAAGAAGGATTGAGAGAAAAGTCACATTTGGATTTAGGCCTCATGCACACGACCGATGTTGTGGTCCGCATCCGTTGCTCCGTTCTGTGGCCCCGCGGAAAAAATATAACATGTCCTATTCTTTTCCGTTTTGCAGACAAGAATAGGCATTTCTACAATGGCACGCCTGATCCGTTCTGCAAATTGCGGAAAGCACACAGGCGGCTTCCGTGTTTTGCGGACCGCAAAAAACGTAACGGTCGTGTGCATGAGGCCTAAAGTGGATAATTTCCTCTGACAGGAACAGAAATACGCAAAACACAACTCTGATGTGAACAAGACCTTAAGTAACACTGTGCTGTAAGAGTATTTTACTTACTTTAGTATTGATTGGTTCTGTCCCCATTAATTATTGTATCACCTTCTATATTCTTTATAATCTAGTGAGTTATGGATAGTCAGATAACAAATACAAACTCCCCACTGAGCTGTGAAGGTCACATTCCAGAGTGGGTAACTCATTGGACGTCAGTACTCCACACTGGACGTCTTTAGGATGTGGGGCTAAAAGGTACAAAGCTTTGTGCACAAACATCCCAGTTCTTGCAGGGCCAGCATACTCACCGGACATGTCACCCATTGAGCATGTTTGGGATGCTCTGGATCGGCGTATACGACAGCGTGTTCCAGTTCCTGCCAATATTCTGCAACTTTGCACAGAAGAGGAGAGGACTTACATTCCACAATCCACAACCTGATCAACTCTATGCCACGGAGATGTGTTGCACTGCGTGAGGCAAATGGTGGTCACACCAGATACTGACTGGTTTTCTGACCTTCCCCAGTAAGGCAAAACTGTGCACATTTCAGAGTGGCCTTTAATTGTGGGCAGTCTAAGGCACACCTGTGCAATATTCATGCTGTCTAATCAGCACCTTGATCTGCCGCACCTGTGAGGTGGGATGGATCATCTCGGCAAAGGAGAAGTGCTCACTAACACAGATTTAGACGGTGAACAATATTTGAGAGTAATGAGTCTTTGTGTCTGTAGAAAATGTTTCAGATCTTTGAGTTCAGCTCATGCAAAATGGGAGCAAAACCGAAAGTGTTGCGTTTATATTTTTGTTCAGTGTATATATATATATTCACACTTTGTAAATATTTTTTGTCACTTAGCCTGTGTAGCCCGTCTATTGATTATCAAATTCACATTAAAACAAACACAATGGTGGACATGAATCACTAGTGACATCCCCATAAGCTGGTCTTGATACCCCTGTGCTGGAGTAACACGCACCTACTTTATTAAGAGGCAGATGCTCGGGACTAACGTAGACTTCAGCTATAACCTACAGCAGATTCCGGTATAAGTTATACAGAATATCTGGCAGACTGTGAGACTCCGCCCCTCTGCTAAGTCCCACCCCTTTGTTGTCACTTCAGAAATGTGGAGAGAAGCTCAAAAAGTAGCAAATTATGGCACAAATACGGCGCTCATAACATCTACAAGTTCTTAATGGCACAATATTGGCGTGAACACATTAATAGATGCCCCCCAATAATTTATAGTTTACATTATTATGGACATGGTGATATTACTTTGTATTATTTTTGTTTCTGTTTTTGTTTTTTGTTTCCAAGGGGAAAATGTTTATTTATTTATTTTTTTATATTTTATTTAGCATTTTCTTTAGTCCCTTTTAGGGATTTGAGTTTTCCACTGACAGGCAGCCTTCTACCTCAGTCTCACCACTTAGATGCCACGGTCAGTACTGACTGGTTGTGATAGAAGCAGATCTCTATAATACAGACCCACATGATCGGCGCAGGTCAGGATAGAGCTAAAGAGAAGTCCTGTCCTCGTCCTGTCAGTCGCCTCTTTCCTCTAATCGCTGGTGTTCTGCTCCGGGGTCAGTAGGTGCGGTAGGTGGGGGCTCGCCTCTATCAGGACCCCACTAATCCTGGGAATGGAGGGGCTGCAGAGCTGCTTTACTGCTGAATCTCCTCCACAGTCCCTGCTCATTAGAGCTCCGGCCTCCGCTGTGCAGGGACAGTGAGGAGAGGACACAGCGCTGCAGCCCCTTCATCTAGAAGAGGTTGTCCCCACCGACCACACACTGACTCCATATCCTAGTGACATCACAGAACAGTGTGTGATGGAAGACCCCTCTAATCCAGGAGAACAGCCCCTCTTACAGGGGTCTGGGGGTCTCCTAATATTCCAGGGGGAGAGCAGACATGTCTGAGGAGAACTCCCCTCCTGACCTCCAGACTGTGTGAGCAGAGACTCTCTATGGCCGGTGCTGCCCCCTGCTGGCTGGACCTGCTATATGTCACCTATAGAACCGCTCCATTCTAATAAACCCAGAACCAAGACCAATAACTGACCTGCAGATCTCACCTCCTGGGGCTGCAGGACCTGCGATGACGTCACACTGGTCACATGACAGGAAGTGCTGCACAGTGAAAACCCTTTATTGCTTTACTCCTCCCCTCATGTGACTGATCACATGACTGTGACATCATCAAAGGTCCTTAAGTCACTATGACATAATTTATGATAAATTCGGGTATTTTTAATAGGCAGAAACTAATAATAATGTTTCCCCAACTTATATATAATCTACAGTCATTCTTTGAATTCTTTTACCCAGAATTTTTTTACTTACATTTTTTGATTTGTCATTTCCATATTTTCTTCTCCGACTTCCTTCTGAAGTCCTATAACTTTTTTACTTTTCCGTTTACACAGCCTAAGGCTCCATTCACACGTCCCCAAATCTGTTCCGCATTGTGCGGAACGAAATTGCGGACCCATTCATTTCTATGGGGCCACACGATGTGCTGTGCGGATCCGGAAATGCGGTTCCACACTTCCGGGTCCAAAATTCCGTTCCCGAAAAAAATAGAACATGTCCTATTATTGTCTGCAATTACGGACAAGATTAGGCATTTTCTATCAAGTGCCGGCGATGTGCGGTTCGCAAAACACATACAGATGTGTGAATGGACCCTTATAAAGACTTATTTGCAGAACAAGTTGTATTTTTTAATGGCCACATTTTTTTCTATTACTTCTTTGTGCAGGAAAAAAAAAAATTCTACTTTAAATCCTCTTTCACACAAATGATCTTTCCGTTGTTGTGAACGCACAGCATCCGGACTACATCCTGACTCGCTCCTTCCAATGGGTCTGTGTACATGAGCCTAGACTTTCCCTGATCATCTTTGCATCCAGGAAACATCGCGGCTTGTTCTACGTCATCCGTTTTTTCACACAGCTCTGGCTCCACAGAAGGGAATGGAGCTTGTGTGAAAAATGCGTTATTCACTGACGGTCGCTCGGAGATGGGTATTCTTCAGGGTTTTTTTTCATGCGCATAAAAAACGGATACAATCTGAATGGAAGAAATGGAAATAATAAAAAGCGATTGCAGATAAAACTGATTGAAATTGCGTGGAAGACCACCAGTGTTTTCCCTGACCAGATCCTGACACATTGTGTATCGCTCGAGTGAAAGAGGCCGTGCAGTTCAGACGTTTCTCATTATGTTTATTTTTTAATTCATTTTAATTTTTTATTTTTTTGTAAAATTAGGAAATTGAGGGTTATTTCCATTTTTCATATTTCTGCTTTTTTTTACTTTAATTTTCCTTCTAGCTTCTATAGGGACAGGAGCACAGAGAGGTTACAAACCCCCTCCCGCCACCACCCTCCAGTGTTCTTCCTGTCCCTGTGTGGGATGAGAACAGAGAGGATCTCTGACTTATATTAGAGTATGTAAAGAAAACATTGAAAAAAGAGTTGACTGAACGGATCTTGGGATAAGGGGAATTTAGGAGGGAGAGGGGGAAAAGCAGAATGTGAGGAGGCCAAGCGATAACACCAGGAGATGGTAATCCAAGATGGAAGTGGTGAGTAGAGACGTGAGGCAGCTCCCCAAACCAAAAAAGAATCAGCACACACCAGTGAACTGTTATGTCAATTTGGGTAAGAAAACGGTCAGCGGTGCTTTCCAGGAGTGTCCTGAGAGCACCGAGGGGGCGCCACAGAGCCAATGGAGATGAAAAGCAGTATGTGAAAATTGTAGCTATTGATGAACAATAGTGATAGAGAATCGGATATATAAAATGACGCATATACAAACACACACATATATATGTATCTGTGTTTCCTGCTTAATCACGGTTTGTAATCACTGATAAACATAATTCAATGCAATGATGAAGGACTTTACCGGGGAGGGGGGTATAGGATATACTCAAGACACCTATACCTCAGCCTCCCCCGCCGAGGTCGCTTTCAGATTGTGGATAAGGCTTCTTGGTCCCCGAGAAGATGACACCGGGGCTCCGGGATAAAGTAGAAGTCTTTAATAGCTAAAATAAAGCTCAAAGCGTTTCAGGATAATTTCCCTTTTTCAAGAGCATAAAAACAAAGCAGATATGACAACATTTATATAGGAGAACAAGAACACATGGTCTGCAGTCATCTGATGGAGGGGGGTGGACCTCTCTGACCTCACATCCTGGTAACTAATGTGTTTAATAAATTCCATAAATGTTAAAGATGTCAGAGCCTTTTTATGATAATAAAAAATATTATGGGCATTGGACATATGAAAATATATAAAAACTTATTGGTGTCCTTCTATTCTTTTCTATGTAATTGGAGGGAACCGGAAAAGGAAGCACCTACTTGTGTTCCAGGGGAGAAATGAATCTATAGTGGGAGGCTGAGTCTATGATGGGGCTGTGATTATTTATTAAACGTGAGGTTTACTTATAAGTCTGAACATTTTTCAAACAGTATTGAGTTGCGCTGGTGTGAAGGGGAGTTTTCAAATAGCCGATGTGTTCCAATGTGAAACGCATCAGGGAGATAGGAAGGCGAGCACAGGAAACAGGGAGTTGGCCGATGCGCTCCTGAGTGGAACACGTCAGGCCTCCACCCCACACACAATATGCTAAACTGGTGAAAGGTGAAAGAAATGCGTTCCAAAATGGAGTGCATCTGTTATCGCCACTGCAAAGGGATGGATCCACTAGAAGGGAAAAGATAGATGAATGAGTAGGATGATGATAAAAAAGTGTTGATAATAGAAAATGATAATAAAAATGACAGATTGTGGTGATTTCTAGATTGGTATGTTGGGACGTAGTAAATAATTGGATTGGTGTAGAGATGGTATAAAGATACAGGTGAAAAAAATGAAAATAAATATAATGAAAATGGATATAGATGAATGTGGTAGTAAGAATGAAAATGGAGACGGAAGAGGAAATGAGTAATATAGTTAGGATAAGAATTGGTAGGAAGGTTAAATACTAAAAAGTATAATATATATATTGAACATAACATAAAATGTGCACTGGAATAGAAGGTAAATCATAAAGTGGGTGATATTGACTTTCTGTTCCCGTTCCCCTTTGGGGCTAAAGGGGGTTAGGGAATTAAAATGAGAAGTCCTAAAAATTAATAAATATACACATAGATAAATAGATGAATAAATAAACAAATAAAAAATGAATAAATTGGATTCAATCACCATACATAAAATACAATACAATAAAAAAAAAAGACCAGACATGGAAAACATTTGGATTGTTAGTTAATAGTCGTTATGTTCCAGTGTCTCATTAAGGCCAAAGGGGGTCAGGGAATTAAAACGGAAAATTGAATACATTTCCTTTCTACATAATTGTAAGAAGGATTTGGGGACCCACTCTATCGGGGTGAGTCGTAGAAGGGATGCATCACCTATACGTGTCTGCGCAAAATGTCTGGAGACACTAGGTGTGGCGGAACCAGCTCCGCCACTTGTGCCTGTAGAGGACTGCTTGCCCGCCTCCTGCCTCTGGATTACGACCCTTTAAGAACCAGCTGGGGACATACTGTGGAGTTACTGGATGGCCACCATTTCATGCATCAGAGACACATGGTGAGAACAATGGATGGCGGCCATTTTAACTCACAGACACTGTTTGGACTTTTCTACACGGTGCCATCTCGCCGCTATTTGGTGCACAAAGACATCGGGCAGTAGTTTTAAACTATGCAACAGGTGACACATTATACAGTAATTATTTTTTATATAGCCTGTATATGTTCTGCTTAACCCTCAAGCGAAGTGTCGTCTCGTTCTTGGGGGAATTATATTGTATGCTGATTGCCAGGAGTGTAAGCCGATTGTATGCTTTTCCTGTTCCGCGGTTTCCAGTGTTCGTGTAGTTTGCAGTTCGGCAGACTGGTGCTTGCAGTAGCTGCCTGTGCATTGAAAGGAAGATATCGTCTGAACGGAGTTGTGTGCTGAACGGTCCGTTACACTAGGTTTGGCGTATTTTTTATTGATATTGGAACGGTGTGAGTTGAGCCGATCCCTAATGCTTTGGGTAGTCCGGCCCACATATTGTAGCCCACATGGGCACTCAAGCATATATATCACATTTGTGGTACTACAGTCCATGTAACTGAGTAGAGGAATCTTTTCACCAGAGGAATTAATGGTTACTTCTTTAATGTCATGGGTAGGGTTGAGCGAACCCGAACTGTAAAGTTCGGGTTCGTACCGAACTTTAGGACCCCGAACATTTCCGTAAAAGTTCGGGTTCGGTGTTCAGCGATTTCTTGGCGCTTTTTGAAAGGCTGCACAGCAGCTAATCAACAAGCATCATACTACTTGCCCCAAGAGGCCATCACAGCCATGCCTACTAATGGCATGGCTGTGATTGGCCAGTGCAGCATGTGACCCAGCCTCTATATAAGCTGGAAACCCGTAGCGCCGCACGTCACTCTGCTGTTACTAGTGTAGGGAGAGGATCCTGCTGGACTGGTGATTTCAGGGAGAGCATAGGAGAGAATCTAACTCAGCGATCTACAGACAAATAGTTGTGTGGGTGCAGGGCACTATCGTTTTACCCTGGCCTGAGCCCATTGACCAAAAAAAAAAAAACTTTTATAATTCTGTTAGTTAGGTGGGTGGCGGCGGCAGCCATTTTATGCAAGCTCAGTGCACCATCACTGCACCTGAGCTTTTGGGACATTGCAAATCACCATTTTTTGGGGGCAAACTACAACATCTGTATTAGTCAGTGTGCAATTTAAGCTAGAAATACAGCCATCATTTTCTGGGGTTTTAAAAACACACTATTTTTTTCAAAAAAACTGTATTTTCCAGATCTGCAAGTGTTAAATTCAAGTTTAATATATACAGCTTTTATATTCTGTTACCAAAAAAACACTTTTTTCGGCAATCTACAACATCTGCATTAGTCAGTGTTCAATTTAAGGTAGAAATACACCCATCATTTTCTGGGGTTTGAAAAACACACCTTTTTATTTTCAAAAAACATTATTTTCAAGATCTGCAAGTGTTAAATTCAGGTGTAATATATACAGTACAGACCAAAAGTTTGGACACACCTTCTTATTCAAAGAGTTTTCTTTATTTTCATGACTATGAAGGCATCAAAACTATGAATTAACACATGTGGAATTATATACATAACAAACAAGTGTGAAACAACTGAAAATATGTCATATTCTAGGTTCTTCAAAGTAGCCACCTTTTGCTTTGATTACTGCTTTGCACACTCTTGGCATTCTCTTGATGAGCTTCAAGAGGTAGTCCCCTGAAATGGTTTTCACTTCACAGGTGTGACCTGTCAGGTTTAATAAGTGGGATTTCTTGCCTTATAAATGGAGTTGGGACCATCAGTTGCGTTGAGGAGAAGTCAGGTGGATACACAGCTGATAGTCCTACTGAATAGACTGCTAGAATTTGTATTATGGCAAGAAAAAAGCAGCTAAGTAAAGAAAAACGAGTGGCCATCATTACTTTAAGAAATGAAGGTCAGTCAGTCAGCCGAAAAATTGGAAAAACTTTGAAAGTAAGGGCTATTTGACCATAAAGAAGAGTGATGGGGTGCTGCGCCAGAGGACCTGGCCTCCACAGTCACCGGACCTGAACCCAATCGAGATGGTTTGGGGTGAGCTGGACCGCAGAGTGAAGGCAAAAGGGCCAACAAGTGCTAAGCATCTCTGGGAACTCCTTCAAGACTGTTGGAAGACCATTTCAGGGGACTACCTCTTGAAGCTCATCAAGAGAATGCCAAGAGTGTGCAAAGCAGTAATCAAAGCAAAAGGTGGCTACTTTGAAGAACCTAGAATATGACATATTTTCAGTTGTTTCACACTTGTTTGTTATGTATATAATTCCACATGTGTTAATTCATAGTTTTGATGCCTTCATAGTCATGAAAATAAAGAAAACTCTTTGAATGAGAAGGTGTGTCCAAACTTTTGGTCTGTACTGTACATCTTTCATATTTCTGTTACCAAAGAAAACACAATTTTGGCAATCTACAACATCTGTATTAGTCAGTGTGCAATTTAAGGTAGAAATACACCCATCGTTTTCTGGGGTTTGAAAAACACACTTTTTTTTCTTCAAAAAACAGTATTTTCCAGATCTGCAAGTGTTAAATTCAAGTTTAATATATACAGCTTTCATATTCTGTTACCAAAAAAACACTTTTTCGGCAATCTACAACATCTGTATTAGTCAGTGTGCAATTTAAGGTAGAAATACACCCATCATTTTCTGGGGTTTGAAAAACACACTTTTTTGACAAAAAACACTATTTTCAGGCCTTGCAGCATCAGCACGTGTGAAATTACAGACTTATATCCTGCTGTCAAATTCAGTTATTCTGTTTTATTAGCTTCGATGTTAAGGTACAGCCTTCTTATATTTAAATATCGTTCTTCCGGGTATAAAACCTGTCTGATCTTCCTGAATTATACCTTTAATCACCTTAGAAACCCTACCTGCCAAAACCTTTGCCAGAATTTTAACATCCGTGTTTAACAGAGATATTGGTCTATATGAACCGGGGTCTAGTTGTTCTTTACCCTTTTTTGGAATCAATGTAATAATTGCTTCTTTCATTGAATCTGGTAGATCGCCTGTTTTTTGGGCCTCACACAATGTTGCTCTTAATTCTGGTATTAGTACCTGCGCGAAGGTCTTATATATTTCGAAAGGAAGTTCAAGTATATAGCTTGGCCCACTCCCCCTCACTCACTGAAACCATATGGCACCAGGAGAGAGATAGTGTGTGGACTCTCATTGCGGTCCTTGGTGACCGTGTGGCGCCGGGGGTGGTGTGGAGTGGGCCCAGCGTGCATGCTGGTTCATGTCTTCCCTGGATTCAATGGAGGCCATTGTGGCACCGATAATGACAGAAATCCAGGTGGGCCCAGCATGTAAGTGGAACCTATACCTTCTGAATATATGTTAGCCGCCTTGGCACATAACAGGTATATAGTGTTAGGAACCCGTCTAACTAGAGATTGCCTTGACGTTCGGCAGACGGGCTCAGATAATTTTGTACATAATGATTTGCCAAATATCTCTAACTGGCTGGTATAGCATTTGCAATACTGCGGTGCTATGGGATGTGCTGACTGACCCCCTTTTTTTCACTTCACAGTAAGCTGGAGGCGTGGCTGCCTCATTAGTCGTGCACTCCTGACCAGCTCGTTTGTCTCACAGGTTGATTTTAATCAATGTTAGTATATAGCTTGGCCCACTCCCCCTCACTCACTGAAACCATATGGCACCAGGAGAGAGATAGTGTGTGGACTCTCATTGCGGTCCTTGGTGACCGTGTGGCGCCGGGGGTGGTGTGGAGTGGGCCCAGCGTGCATGCTGGTTCATGTCTTCCCTGGATTCAATGGAGGCCATTGTGGCACCGATAATGACAGAAATCCAGGTGGGCCCAGCATGTAAGTGGAACCTATACCTTCTGAATATATGTTAGCCGCCTTGGCACATAACAGGTATATAGTGTTAGGAACCCGTCTAACTAGAGATTGCCTTGACGTTCGGCAGACGGGCTCAGATAATTTTGTACATAATGATTTGCCAAATATCTCTAACTGGCTGGTATAGCATTTGCAATACTGCGGTGCTATGGGATGTGCTGACTGACCCCCTTTTTTTCACTTTTGAAGTTCAATCACACCCTGGTGCTTGTACCGATTTCACTATACCCAAAACCTCTTCTATTTCTAAAATAGATATTTCTTTTTCCAGGTATTCCTTTGGGCTTTAGATATCTCAGTCAGGACAATCTGATCTAAATATTGGTCTAGGTCTTTTTTTGTATATTGTACCTTCAACTTATAAAGTTCCTGAAAGTAGTCCACAAAAACCTTTTTGATTCCTTCAGGTGAACTGACTATTTCATCCCTATTATCTCTAATCACCCCTATCCATGATTTCCCTCTTAGATTTTTTACTATACCTGCTAAGATTTTCCCCACCTTTTCTCCCTATGAGGCTAACCGAAAGCCTTGGAAGAACAATTCTTTCCTAGTTTTCTCCATATGATATATTTTTAACTTTTCATGTTCCTCCTCCCATTTCTGATTATTATTTCCAGTGGGGTTCGTTATACATACTAATTTTGCTTCTTCTAAATTTTTTTCTGATAAATTCCCTTTTTCTTTAGTAATTTGTTTCCAATAATTCACCTTTTTAAACAAAGATCCTCTTAAATATGCGTTGGCGGTGTCCCAAACTATCAATCTATTGGCAGAGTTATTATTCTCCTGAAAGAAATTTTTTAACTCCACCAATATACTTTCTTTATCTGGGATTAACGATAACCAATGAGGATTAAACTTTAACATTGGCACATTTTGCTTTCTGTTCAAGTCCAATTCCATTACCACAGCACTATGATCGGATAAGGCCACAGGCAAATACTTTATCTTAATCCTATTTTGGGTCATAAAGTTTTTATTTCCCAAAACCATATCTATTCTTGACCACATTTGATGTGATATAGAATAACAAGAATACATGGTTTCTTCCGGGTTCAAATAACGCCAGACATCAGTCCAGTTAAACTCCAAGGCCAGTTTAAAAAAGTCCACATTTTGTATTCTTCCCCCTCTGCTAGACCTTCTATCCCTGAGTGAATCCATTACAGCATCATAATCTCCTACCGCAATCATTATACATTCTTGTCTATTCAACATAAATCTATGCAGCTCATACAACACATCTGGCTTATATGGTGGCGGAATATATATATTTGCGATTACCATTTTACCCCTTCTATCTTACATTGTAAGAAGAGGTACCTACCACAGTCGTCCGCCTCATATGCAACACACTCAAATTTAATCTTATCATGTACCAGAATTGAAACCCCTCTAGAATAAGTAGTATATACCGAATGGTACCCTTCCACTACCCATCTCTTCTCCAACCACCTTAAGGATTGTTTATCTAAGTGTGTCTCTTGGAGGCAAATGATGGCTGGCAAAAACCTCTTCATCCACTCAAAGATAGCGTGTCTCTTTATCCTTTCTCGCAAACCTCTCACATTTAACGAGAGAATCTTAATCATCTAACAGAGGGGGAAGAAAAAAAAGTTTCTGTCGGGACCTGACCACAGGTTTGAAATAACGCTGCCTGCTATTTCTTGTCTTCTCCATGCTTGATCCCTCTCCCTCCTTGCCTTGTATAATTATTTCCTCGATCTCAGACCTTGTGGTAGACTGGCTTGACCGGAATAATATATGAGCAGTTATAGCGGGGATGACCGGGAGGAGGGGGAGAGGTCTTAGTTTAGAAATCTGCTACAGGAATGTGGGGGATCAAGAAGTTGGGGGGGTTATGGGGTGGGTTGCGATGCGTCTCCTGTTGGGAGTAAGGTGGTGGGAAACATGGTTAATCTTGTACTGGGGGAATTTATGGCTTGAATCATGTCAGTTAGAATACTAACTTGGAATGTTCGGGGACTGAGTGACAGGCTAACTAGACTGATGTCAGGAAATCAAGGAGATTGGCTGAGCGTGGAGGGATCTAACAGCCTTCTTGATTTCTCTTGATTCAGTGTTGATAGGATTAATGACCACTTCTCTTTTCTCAGCTGTTGCTCAGTGGTCAACACTTCTACCCTTTATAGTCTCACCCCAGCCTTCTGACTATGCGGTTGATAGCTTCATTTGGGTTTGGCTGAGCTTGTGTGAGATCCTCTCTGGTGTTCCTGTTCTTCCATCTCTACAGAAGTTAAGTGTCGCGTTTGTTTGTATTTGTTATATTCCCTGTTGTTGTATCTGGGCCTGAGACAGAGACTTCCTTCCATTCGTCCATCTGGGGAGGAATGGGTTGTCTCTGGTCCTATACTTATTCCAGGGCCTCATAGGGAAATCAGGGCCTAGGTATCCTGCTTATGAATATTCCTACATTCAAGGTCTATTCATTGTGATAGGTAGTCAAGGCCCGGATTAAGGTTTTCTAGGAGGTGACCTGTTTCTTCCATAGTTTACAGGCCCAGTTACTGTTCCCCTTCCCTCCTGTGCTCAGTGTGGAGTTTCCCCACCACACTAATCGTGACTGACAGGCGGTCAGTGACCTGGTTCGGAGACACCTTCCCACGATTGGTAGTTTGGTGGAGACACATTTTACCCAGGGCATGATCTTACCCCTTGGTGGGAGATGGGCCATGCAGACTTACCACTCTACTTATACTAACTACTCTAGAGGAGTGACAGTATGAATTCACAAGCAGATTGATTTTGTATGTTTGGCTTACTCTATTGATAAACAGGGGAGATATGTTTTTCTCTATGGAAAGCTCACTGGGATGTTCTGCATTTTGGTCTTTATATACATTCCTCCTCCTTTTTCTCTTGATATACTTAATTGTTTATTAACATTTATGGATCAGTGGCCTGAATGTCCTTCCATAGTGAATGGGGATTTTAATTGTGTCATTAACCCAGAGAGGGATAGGATATCTCTGGGAGGCAATATTTATACTTCTGTTCAGGGATCACCATTGGCACGCTTGTGTCAGGAATCAGGATTTGAGAATGTATGGGGATTCTTGGCGAAGGGGAAAAGAGCCTATTCCTGTGTAAGCAAATCTGGAAATTATATGTCCAGGATAGACTTGGCCATGATGGTTCAGTTAAGACCCATTTGGTGTGGGATGCCTTCAAGGCTTTTATGAGGGGGGTCTTTATTAGTAACATTTGTAATTTGAGAAAATGTTATGCTAGGAAAGAGAAGGAATTGGAGGAAGCAGCACTGGTTGGAATGGATGAGTTTTCCAGGAATTAAACAATAGAAAATAGGGGAATTATGAAGGAGACTGACTTTTCTTTAACAGAAGGGTACCAACTATGTGTACATGCACAAATCACCAGAACTGGAAAGACCAAAAATCTGGTTTCAAGTAACAGTTTAATTTTTTTTTTTAACTAGGTACACTAACTATAAATGATCATTTACAGAAACATTTGATGAGTAAAAGTGTGCCATTGTGTTTGGCACAACTAATTTAGTGCTGTGATCTAGATGCTGGTAAACTTCTAGGTCATGGAGTTAATGAACAGTCTTATTAGGTGCAGAAAGGTGATTAGATGAGCAAGCACTCAATTTTACACACTGTTTATAGAAGAAAAAGGGGATAATCAGCAAAAGTATACTGTCTGATGAGGAGGGGTTGATAACATACACAGAAGTCCATGTTACCCTCCTCCTGGGCCGATGTCCAGTTGCACAGGGAAATATAATCTGTCGCTTTTTCTTCAGTATGTTGGCAGGTGCCCCACTAGACCTTTCTCCTTCTCCACGCTAGTCAACATCACAGCTGGTTGAAGAGGTGGGAGGGCTGCTTTATCCTGGAATATCTCAGGTTGTGTAGCATCTAAAGATGTAAGTCGGGTCTGGTTTTAAAGCCGACAATCTAAGCTTTAACCACTTCCTGACCGCACATTGACTATAAACGTCCTGGGAGGTCGGGTTTATCTCTGAATGGACGTTCTGGAATGTTCTGTCAGAGATAGAAACAAAGAAACATAGAATGTGTCGGCAGATAAGAACCATTTAAGCCATCTAGTCTGCCCAATATACTGAATACAATGAATAGCCCTTGGCCCTATCTTATATGAAGGATGGCCTTATGCCTATCCCATGCATGCTTAAACTCCTTCACAGGAAGGCTATTCCATGCATCCACTACTCTCTCAGTAAAGTAATACTTTCTGATATTACTTTTAAACCTTTGCCCCTCTAATTTAAAACTATGTCCTCTTGTAGCAGTTTTTCTTCTTTTAAATATTCTCTCCTCTTTTACCTTGTTGATTCCCTTTATGTATTTAAAAGTTTCTATCATATCCCCTCTGTCTCATCTCTCTTCCAAGCTATACATGTTAAGGTCCTTTAATCTTTCCTGGTAAGTTTTATCCTGCAATCCATGTACTAGTTTAGTAGCTCTTCTCTGAACTCTCTCCAAAGTATCAATATCCTTCTGGAGATATGGTCTCCAGTACTGCGCACAATACTCCAAATGAGGTCTCACTAGTGCACAGTAGAGAGGTATGAGCGCCTCCCTCTGTCTACTGGTAATGCCTCTCCCTATACACCCAAGCATTCTGCTAGCATTTCCTGCTGCTCTATGACATTGTCTGCCTACCTTTAAGTCTTCTTAAATAATGACCCCTAAATCCCTTTCCTCAGATACTGAGGTTAGGACTGTATCACTGATTTTATATTCTGCTCTTGGGTTTTTACGTCCCAGGTGCATTATCTTGCACTTATCAACATTAAATTTTAGTTGCCAGATTTTTGACCATTCCTCTAGTTTTTCTAAATCCTTTTCCATTTGGTGTATCCCTCCAGGAACATCAACCCTGTTACAAATCTTTGTGTCATTTTTTTTATGAATAAAAGGTAAAACATATTGACTCAAATTTGCCATTAACTCTTTACCGACCCAGGATGAGAATGCTTGTCCTAAATGGCTGGTACTTTGCGCTCCAGGACGAGCATTTTCGTCCTGCAGTCCTTCCTCCCCCCCATGTGTGCTGCTGCGATCAGCAGCACGGATCCGGCTGTTACTGACAGCCGGATCCATGCTGCATCCACCACAGAAGTTCGGGTTTGGGTTAGGTGTTGTGTAGATTTTATTATTTTCCCTTATAACATGGTTATAAGGGAAAATAATTGCATTCTTAATACAGAATGCTAAGTAAGTTAGGGATGGAGGGGTTAAAAAAATAAAAATAAATATTAAACTCACCTCATCCACTTCGCGCTGCCCGGCTTGTCTTCTTTCTTCTTCTTTGAGGACCTGGGAGAAAAAGGACCTTTGGTGATGTCACTGCACTCATCACATGGTCCATCACCATGGTGATGGACCATGTGACGGACCATGTGATGAGCGCAGTGACGTCACCAAAGGTCCTTTTCCTCCCAGGTCCTCAAAGAAGAAGAAAGAAGACAAGCCGGGCAGCGCGAACAAGTGGATAAGGTGAGTTTAAATATATCTTTTTTTTTAACCCCTCCATCCCTAATTTACCTGGCATTCTGTATTAAGAATGACATTATTTTCCCTTATAACCATGTTATAAGGGAAAATAATAAAATCCACACAACACCTAACCCAAACCCGAACTTTTGTAAAGAAGTCCAAGTTCGGGTCTGGGTACCAAACATGCCGATTTTTGAAAGAGGCCTTAGAATATGGAGACACTAAAACATGATTTTTTTAAAATAAAAAAATGCTGTTAGTGTAAAACTTAAATAAATATATGGTATCGCCGTGTCCGTAATAACCTGCTATATATCACATGACCTAACCCCTCAGATGAACACCGTAAAAAAGTGTGTAAAAAAATCAATTTTTTGTCACCTTACATTACAAAAAATGTAATACCAAGCGATCAAAAAGTTATATGCACCCTAAAATAGTACCAATCAAACCATCAAAAAAATATGGCTTTCAGAATATGGAGACACAAAAAAATATTTGGTATTGTCGCGTCCGTAACAACCTGCTCTATAAAAATTGTGCATGATTTAACCTGTCAGATAAACATTGTAAATAATAAAAAATAAAAACGGTGCCAAAACAGCTATTTTTTGTTACCTTTCCTCACAAAAAGTGTAATACAAAGCAACCAATAATCATATCTACCCTAAAATAGTACACAAAACTGCCACCTTATCCCGTAGTTTCGAAAATGGGGTAATTTTTTTAGAGTTTCTACTCTAGCGTTGCGTCTTCAAATGTGACATGACAGTTTAAAATTATACCAGCAAAATCTCTGACTTCCAGAAACCATATGGTGTTCCTTTCCTTCTGCGCCCTGCCATGTGCCGTACAGCAGTTTACAACCACATATGAGGTTTTTCTGTAAACTACAGAATCAGGGCAATAAATATTGAGTTTTGCTTGGCTGTTAACCCTTTGCTTTGTTAGTGTAAAAAATGGATTAAAATGGAAAATCTGCCAAAAAAGTGAAATTCTGAAATTTCATCTCCATTTTCCTTTAATTCTTGTGTAACACCTAAAGGGTTAACAAAGTTTGTAAAATTAGTTTTGAATACCTTGAGGGGTGTAGTTTCTAAAATGGGTTCACTAGGGGTGCATCAGGAGGTCTTCAAATGGGTATATGTCAAAAATAAAATGACATTCACAAAATGATCCAAACATGAAGTAGACATATGGGGAATGTAAAGTAATAACATTTTTTTGAGTTATTACTATCTATTATAAAAGTAGAGAAAATGAAATTTGGAAATTTGCAAATTTTTCAAAATTTTTGGTAAATTTGGTATTTTTTTTATAAATTAAAATTTTAATTTTTGACTTAGTTTTACCACAGTCATTAAATACAATATGTGACGATAAAACTATCTCAGAATGGCCTAGATAAGTAAAAAGCGTTTTAAAGTGATCACCACATAAAATGACACGTCAGATTTGCTAAAAATGGCCTGGTCCTTAAAGGGGTTGTCTCATCATGGACAATGGGGAAATATTGCTAGGATATGCCCCGATTGTCTTATAATATCAGGTCTGCTGGGACCCGCACCTATATCGAGAACGGAGCCCCGAAAGTGAAGGGGCAGGCAAAAATAGGCGAGTGCTGGCTCGGCTATTTCCGTCTGCCTCATAGAAATTAATGGGAGCGGGGTACTCTCCCATTCACTTCTATGGGGAGCCGGCTTGGTGGTGGTCAGACCGGAGACCTCCAGCCACCACCTTGCTGGGCTCCATTATCGATATAGGTGCGGGTTCCACTGCTGGGACCCGCACCTATAAGACAATGGGGGCATATCCTAGCGATATGCCCCCATTGTCCATGATGAGACAATCCCTTTAAGGTGAAAAATGGCAGGGTCCTTAAGGTTTTAACATGAAGTACAATGTGTCACGAGAAAACAATCTCTGAATGGCTTGGATGAGTAAAAGCGTTCCAAAGTTATTACCACATAAAGTGACACATCAGATTTGCAAAATTAGGCCTAGTCAGGAAGGGGGTAAATGGCCGGCACTGGAAGTGGTTAAGTAAGACCAGGATTACCACCTGCTCCACATCGGGACACATAGCCTTTAGAAAATATCTATTGAGTGAGAGCTGAAGGTATATGCAGCTTTCACTGGGACCTGTTTCTAAAGGCCTTGGACCATGGTCTTGTTTAAAGCATAGATTGTCATCTCTAAATATAGAAGACAGTGTAAGTCACCATCCTTCTCATGGATAGTCCCAAAGTGCATGGGAGGCTTTGGAGGAATGGACCAAACCAGTGCTCCTGACTAAAAAAAATACCCAGTAGCCATTGGCTTCTGAACTGAAAAATTTAGGAGCCAAATAAAATTTTTAGTCACCAAATCGAAACCGAATAAAAATTTTGGTATCGTGACAACGCTACGCCGATCAGATCGGCGGAGGGTTGTTTCGATACCAAAATTTTGATTTGCTTTCGTCACCATAAAAAAGTATTGTGATACTCAATACCACGAAAAAAAAAAAAAAGCCGCGTGCATTTCACATTTTATGAAACGTTCGGCCCATAATAGAACAGTCCTATGCTATTTTTTGGGGTGACAAGGTGACAAAAAAATGGCGAATCGCATTGTTTTTATTTACTTATTTCTGTTACGGCGCTCACCGCATAGGAGATATTTATTAATAATTTAATAGTTTGGACTTTTCGGACGCCGCGCTATGTAATATGTTTATTTATTTATTGTTTATATATTTTA
The DNA here is from genome assembly GCF_905171765.1 of Bufo bufo. Taxonomy (NCBI): domain Eukaryota; kingdom Metazoa; phylum Chordata; class Amphibia; order Anura; family Bufonidae; genus Bufo; species Bufo bufo. The sequence goes on from NC_053392.1 coordinate 614,077,273, forward strand.
TATGTAAAATTGGGAAAGGGGGGATTTAAACGTAATATTTTAGGGTACTTTCACACTAGCGTTTTTCTTTTCCGGCATAGATTCCGTCACAGGGGCTCTATACCGGAAAATAACTGATCAGGTATATCCCCATGCATTCTGAATGGAGAGTAATTCGTTCAGGATGCATCAGGATGTCTTTAGTTCAGTCGTTTTGACTGATCAGGCAAAAGATAAAACCGCTGCATGCTACGGTTTTATCTCCGGCGAAAAAAACTGAAGACTTGCCTGAATGCCGGATCATTAAAATGCATGACAAGCGGAGAGATGGATTAGATCTTGCAATGCATTTGTGAGATTGATCCGCATCCGGATGCGTCTCACAAATGCTTTCAGTCACATCCAGATCGGTGGATCCGGCAGGCAGTTCCGACGACGGAACTGCCCGCCGGATCACACTGCAGCAAGTGTGAAAATAGCCTTAGTGTTTTTGTTTTTTTTTACTTACTATTAGCTCCCTTAGGGGCTGGAACCCTTGTCCTATTCACCCTTAGGCCCCTTTCACATGGGCGAGATTTCTGCGGGGTGCAATGCGTGAGGTGAACGCATTGCACCCGCACTGAATCCGGACCCATTCACTTGAAAATCGCAGCATGCTCTATGTTGTTCGTTTTTCACGCAACGCAGGCCCCATAGAAGTTAATGGGGCTGCGTGAAAATCGCAAGCATCCGCAAGCAAGTGCGGATGTGGTGTGATTTTCAAGCATGTTTGCTAGGATTAAAGTCTATTCACTTTGTTATTTTCCCTCATAACATAGTTATAAGGGAAAATAATAGCATTCTTTAATACAGAATGCTTATTAGAAGGTCAATTGAGGGTTAAAAAATAAAAATAAATTAACTCACCTCCTCCAATTAATCGCGTAGCTGCCGGTCTCCTGTTCTTTCTTCAGGACCTGTCAAAGGACCTGGGGTGATGTCACTGAGCTCATCACATGGTCCATTACCATTGTATGGATCATGTGATGTACCATGTGATGAGCACAGTGACGTCACCACAGGTCCTTTGACAGGTCCTGAAGAAAGAACAGGAGACCGGCAGCTACGCGATCAATTGGAGGAGGTGAGTTATTTTAGTTATTTTTTTAACCCTCATTGGCACTGCGCCACCAATGTTTATTATACTAGGGTGTTGTGGGGGTGGGGCGCACTGCGCCACCAATGAAAATAACTGACCTGTTAATACAAATATAGGAGGCGGGTGCCGGAATCAAATAGCCGGCACCCGACCTCTATGACAGGGAGCTGCGATCCGCTGCAGTTAACCCCTCAGGTACCGCATCTGAAGGGTTAACTGCCGCTGATCGCAGCTCCCTGTCATAGAGGTCGGGTGCCGGCTATTTGATTCCAGCACCTGCCTCCTGTATTTGTATTAACATGTCAGTTATCTTCATTGGTGGCGCAGTGGCCACAGCCCCTCCTCCTCCTGTCTCTCTTCTTACTGGCGACGGCAGCACAGGGGGGAGGGAGAGACTCCTCCACTGCGCTGCTGAGAAGAACATCGGCGGCGGGGAAGAGAACGATCATCTCCTGTGCCCGCCGCTGTATTCAACTGCAGAGCTGCGGCGGCGGGTCTAGTCGCAAATGGCGACAAGACTAAAAAGTCTTGTCGCCATTTGTAAATTCTAAGTCGCATTGGCGACCATTTTGGTCGCCATCTGGAGCCCTGGACCAAACACGTTAAATCCAGCACTGCACGGGAGCCTTATGAAATCTCTTTATTCCATGTGATAAAACATCCAACATACTTATACAGAAGTCGTTTACACGTTTCTGACCCAACAGTCTTTACTCATAGCATAGTTATCAATGAGAGTTTCCGTCCTCTCTGAGCTCACCTTAAAATACCTGTGTTATGGTTTGACAGGTGTGCCGCCCCAGTCAAACTTCCCAACTGCCACCGTCCTTGGAGCATGTATGAGTTACATTATGACCAATAGTGGCTTCTCTTCAGTGTGAGTTCTTTCATGTGTAGCAAGACTTGATTTGTGACTAAAACACTTTCCACATTCAGGACATGAATATGGCTTCTCCCCTGTGTGAGTTCTCAGATGTTCTACAAGAGCTGATTTCACAGTAAAATATTTACTACATTCTGGGCACATAAATGGTTTCTCCCCTGTGTGAGTTCTCTGATGTGTAACAAGATGTGATTTCTGACTAAAATACTTTCCACAATCAAGACATGAAAATGGTTTCTCCCCTGTGTGAGTTCTCTGATGTGTAACAAGATCTGATTTCTGACTAAAACATTTCCCACATTCAGGACATAAATATGGCTTCTCCCCTGTGTGAGCTCGCTGATGTCTATGAAGATCTGAACTCTGACTAAAACACTTCCCACATTCAGGACAAGAATATGGCTTCTCCCCTGTGTGAGATTTCTGATGTCTATTAAGATCCGAATTCTGACTAAAGCATTTCCCACATTCTAAACACAAAAATGACTTTTCCCCTAAGTGGATTCTTAGATGGTACACAAGATGTGATTTTCGACTAAAACATTTCCCACATTCTGAACATAAAAATGGTCTCTCCCCTGTGTGAATTCTCTGATGTCCATCCAGAATGAATTTCCTGGTAAAAGATTTTCCACATTCTGAGCATGAAAATGACCTTTTATCGCTGTGATTTTTCTCATGTAAGGAAAGATTAGATTTCCTTTTAAAATGTTTCCCACGTTTCTGTTTAGTTCTTGTTTTGCCAATTAGTGATGGTCTAGATGAAGGTTTCTTGTGATCAGAGGAATCGGAGGAGAGATCTTCGCTGTGAAGGACTGAGGGTACATTAGGAGTTATACAATCATCTTGTGTACTATTGTTATTTTCTGCTTCATGATAGGAAGGTAAATGGAGATGCTTATGGCATACTGTCATTCCGTCTTCACCTGGAAAATAAAACAAAATGTTCTTACTTTCCCAAAACAAATTTTATTTATATTAATCAGTCAAGCTTTCTTGAGACAATAGCAAGCTAAAAAACATAAAGTAAATAGGAGAAATTAATGAAACTGGTGCTAGTGGCAACCAATCCCATTCCAACTATATTTTTCAGACAGGCTTTGGAAAATTAAAGAAGTGATTTGGTTCATTGTCTTGGGCAACAACTCCATTTTGCAACAAGTTTCTTTTCTTACTTACACCAATCCTTTTCAATAATCAGCTTCTGTATCTTCTAAACCCCTTTGCTGCCGACCTATTCTGGGCATTTAGGAGGAATGATTTTTTTCAGTGTTGCATTCCAAATTTTTTTTGGGCAGTCTTAGGGCACATACCACTTACGAATTTATTTTCATGAACTCTTTCTGGGTGGGAATGTGAAAAAACAACAGCAATTCAACCTCTGATTAATGCATTTGAAAATTTGCACTGTTTACCGTTTGACACAAAAATGTGTTACCTTTATTCTGCAGGTTAGTATGATTATGGTTTTCCCAAATTTGTACAGTTATGTTAAGTACTTATCTGCCTGTGCCTCCGTGGAAATCTCCGCCTCACTATGGCATCATCACCATCATCGTTTGGTTACCAACCCATATGGCTCTGGGGCTAGTTGGCCTATCAGGGAGCAGGGAAGCTGGATCAATTGGGCTCTGATATTTATCATCTGCTTCTGACTTGTCCTGTTTGACTTCCGTTTACCCTCTAGTTTAGATCCTGTGCACTTATCCAGTTTAGGGACCATCGACCAGTTGGGGGACGTCGTTTAAGGCAGATTGTCCAAGGAGGTAGGGAAAGTGGTGCAGGCGAAGCTTAGGGATGCACTGTTTCCTACCTTATGTGACAGATTCACATGCCATACTAAATCCTCTCTGTGGCGTTTTCCTTTCTGGCATGGATCCAATGTGGGCCTTCGTAGACCAAATGCATGGGCTCAAACAACTGCTACAGCACATTGTAAAAAGGGTCCGACATCACGAAATTACTAGGTCTCCACCCATTGTAATAGTTCCCTCACAGCTCCTAGTACATCAAGTTAAATTGTCTTGTCACTTCACAGGTGATAGGAAGCGGTTTGAACTCACTCCTTGGGCCCCGACTTCTTTGCTTAAAGCCTTGCAGCAATTTTTGTGCTTCGCTAGCTATTGCCATAAGTTCATCAAACTTTTTATGTTATATTGAAACCTCTTACTGATATGACTAAGAAGTGGGTGGATCTTCTTCATTGGCAGCCAAAGGAAATATTAGCTCTTGAATCTCTAAAAAGATCTTTCATGGAAGCTCCTGTTTTGGTCCTACCTGATCTGACTAGGCCAATTGTGGTGAAGGTCAATGAGGTGGGGCTGAGAGCCATGCTTTCTTGTCTCAGACAAGGTGTTTTTTTTTTTTTTTATTGCAAATTTTCCCTGACAGAGAGTGGGCTCCTTGACACCAAGTGGACCTTTGAAGACTGGAATCCCTTTCTGGAGGAAACTATACATCAAGTAACGGTCCTTAACCAACCACAGGAATTTAACATTTTTAGAATCAGCTCAATGTTTTAATCCCAGACAGGCTTTATGGGCATAATTTTTCACCCATTAATTTTGTGATCACTTTCAGGACAGGGTCTAAGAATATTAAGGCAGATGCCTGCCTATTTCAACCACTGATCTGGCCTCTGAGATCAGGTTTAACCAAGATCTGGCCGCTGATGACAGGCCTGAAAATAAATAGCTTGCCCACCGTCCACAGGAGATTGGTGTCAGCGACTTCATAAAGGGTTCCTGTGTACCCCAAAATGTGTGTTCAATAAATTTAATATCAATCATCTAGTTTTGTGTCAACAAGCTATCAGTACTAAAGTGAGACAGAAGCAGTCAACTTCCCCATCCTGTGCATTGTATCCACTGCACAGGCAGCTTGGCTTCTGCCTCTGGGGTTCCATACAGTATCAGCTGCACCAACCTCTTCTGTTCTGCACTAAAGTTGTGCCCCGGCTTGCACAACAAAAACAGGTGAGCAGAATATACACCCTATTGAGGGTTTCTGCACTTTTACATACTCACATTAGAACCTTTTCTCTTTGGCTACTTTTTGCTGTTACTCCTAGAGGTTTAGCTCTCTGCAGCTGCTGTGCCCTCTGCACTTTGATTGACAGGGCCAGGTAGTGAAAACATGATAACTCCTGGTCATATCAAAGAGCATAGGGCGCAGCAGTTGCACAGAGAGCTGTACCCCTAGGTGAACACATCCTACTGGTCGTTTGCCTATTTTCAAAAGAACTTTGTCCAGCAAAATCGTTTTTTTCATTCTGACATTAATTCTCTGGGTCTGACCTGGCCTATCTGACTTCTATTTTCCTTCTAGTTCAAGTCCCAATCACTTATCCAGGTTAAGGACCGTCGACCAGTTGGGGGCCACTGTTTAGGGTGGATTGTCCAAGTAGGTAGGGTTATTTCAGTTTAGTCAGAGAAAACACTTTACGATTATCTACTGGAAAATGAATATTCACTATATCTCACTATTTCAAGTAGTACTCATAAATTACTTCCCGTAGAAATGGCTGTGACTCCAGCTGATGTGATTGTCACTTGTTATGGCCACCATGACTAACCCTTAGCAGCAATCCACACATTGGGAGGGCTAAAAGTGTATGTTTAGTTCACTACAGGACAGAGAATCTATGTCTCGCCTTCTGCAGCCTGTTGGCAAGTCCCCCTCTTTACCCATCTCCTTCATCACGCTTGCCAACATCACAGCTGGCTTAAGAGGTGGGAGGGGTGCTTTATCCTGGAATATCTCGGGCTGTGTAGCAGCTAGAGATGTAATCCAGGTCTTGTTTTTTAACGGACAATCTAAGCTTAAAACAAGACCAGGATCGCTACCTGCTCAACATCAGGATATATAGTCCTTAGAGATTGTCTTGTGAAAGAGAGCTGTGTGTATATACACCTTTTAATGGGACTAGAGATGAGCAAAGTATTCAAAAATTCGATCTGGCTGCTTTGCCGAATTTTACAAAAAAAAATTGCTTTGTGCCAAATTATTTCATCACAAAGCACATTTCTTTGTAGGTAGTGGGTGCAATGACAGAGAGCAGCGATTGTGGCGCTCCCGTCATTGTATCCCTCAGATGCAGATGCGTAGAGGATTGCGGCATCTGACAGTAATAGCAGAGTGTAAAATAAATAAATCAATAAATAAATCATACTTGCCTCATCCATTTGCTCGCGGTGGGCCGGTCGTCACCATCTTGATTGAAGATTTAGCGTAAAATTTCGCACAGCTGTCCGTCATGGAGATCGAGTGCGAGATCTTCAATCAAGAAGGCGGTGGGTGGCCCATTGCAAGCAAATGCATGAGGTAAGTATGATTTTTTTTTCGTTTGTTTTTTACTGCGAAGCACGAGGAAATTCAGCTTTGCGGCGAATTGAATTTTCACAGAAATTTAGATCAAAGTCTATGAGATTCGCTGAACACTAACTGGGAACTGTTAAGTTTTTGCACTGGCCACTATGTCTAATAATTGGCACCACTTCTTGGTCTGTACAGATGACTTTACTGCAGTTGACTCATTCTAATCTGCCTGTAATTCTATTACCTCTGTGTATAGATAAGACAGGATCCACTATTCACAATAAGTTTTTTTTAATGCTTTGTAAATGCTGTTAAGAACAGCTAAGGCAGGATGGCCACTCCCATAATAATGTTTAGGAATTAAATTAAAAAAAATCTACAATCAGAACCAGCTGTTACCAGCTGAATTCCGATTCGGCGCTCTGGTGGCGGTGGCGGCGGCGGCAGCTGGAGATGAGCACTTCCATTGTAGAAGCGCTCATCTCCCTACATTCATCTGTATCGCCGTCCTCAGGAGAGCGATACAGATGAACTCTGTAGCAGGGCAAAGATGAGACGACTCCCTTCCCTGCTCCTCTAATAGGCTGCAGGAACTAGGGGACACTATCGGGACATCTACTGGGGGCATTTTATACTGGCACATCATGGGGGCATCTACTGGGGGCATTTTATACTGGCACATCATGGGGGACGCTACGGCAGCATCTACTGGCGACATGTTATACTGGCACATTAGGGGGGACGCTATGGGGGCATGTTATAATGGCACATTATGGGGGCACTATGGGATTTGAGGGAGGGAAGAACGCTATGGGGGCACTATGTGGAAGGAGCACTATGGGGGCATCTACTTGGGGCATTATATAGGGGCATTTTATACTACACATTTTGGGGAAGGGGAGAGGAGCACCATGTGGGCATTTACTGCGGGCATTATATAGAGGTATTTAATACTTGCACACATTAAAAATAAAAAAAAGAAGGCGCTGATAACAAAACACTCCCAGGGTTCTGTTTTTGTAGTTGGATACAAGGTGCGGCTCTCTACTAAAATTTTGCATTTAACCCCTTAACGCCCAGCGCCGTACATGTACGGCGCACTGATCTGGCGGGTACAGAAGCGGCAGGGATCCGGCAGTCACTGATAGCCGGACCCCTGCTGTATGCGCTGGTATCGGTGAAAACTCTTGATGTGCCGTGGTCAGCGCTGACCGTGGCACGTGCGATGTCCGTGCAGGGAGGAAGCAGCCATCGGGTCCCCGCGCTGCTGTGACGGGAACCCGATGGCATGGAAGACAGCACAATGCCTTCCTTAGACATCGTGGCTGCCTTCCGAGAGAGCCTGTGAGATCCAGCCCCCTGGTTCTCACAGGCAGGAAGGCTGTAAGTGTATTACAGTGTGTAATACACTTACAGCCAATGCATGACAATAAAAAAAAAAGTATAAAGTAAAAAAATATATAATAAAAAAAGCATCCTTGTCACGGATGTAGTAGGGGAGAACACCAAAAGACAACAAGACGGAAGGGAAAAGACACTAGGCCTCACTGCTAGGGAAGGAAAAGGGTCACCACCTATGAAACCCTGCTCCTGGCCCTAACTATCCTAATCGGCACCTCTCGATGGTAGAGATGCCCATACACAGGAACCTAGAAAACCCTGGTGGCCCTCAGATGCCCTAGACTTATGACAGGGCAGAGACAACCCGCTCCTTCCCTGGTGAAGGAACCAGCGTCTTACTGAGGCCTAGTAAACAACAGTGGGGGGGAGGAATACAAAACACAACAAGCGGAACACTTAACTTCTAAGGATGATGGATGATCAGGACTTCAACTAGAACCACACTCCAACTCTTCCAACACCAAATGAAGCTCAAACTAAATAGGGGGAGGTAAAGGTCACATGATCCACACCTGAACAGGAGGTGTGGACATACAAGCAACACACAGACAAAGTGAAACCAAAAGATGCTGTCAGATCACTAATGAGCAGATAATCTTTCAGACCTTCTCAAACTTGTTACCGGTGTGACAGTACCCCCCCCCTTCTACGGGTGACCTCCGGGCACCCAGGACCAACCTTATCAGGATGAGCTCTGTGGAATGCTCTCACCAGACGACTAGCATTAACATTGGTCGCTGGAACCCACATCCTCTCCTCTGGTCCGTACCATCTCCAATGAACGAGATACTGGAGGGATCTCCGGAGAACTTGGGAGTCCACAATCCTGCTGATCTGAAATTCCAAATTGCTGTCCACCATGACAGGAGCGGGAGGCAAGGAGGACGACTCAACAGGTTCAACACATTTCTTTAACAACGATTTATGAAATACGTTATGGATTTTTAATGCCTGAGGAAGTTCAAGACGGAAGGCTACAGAGTTAACAATGGCAGTGATCTTATATGGACCAATAAATCTTGGTCCCAACTTCCAAGAAGGTACCTTAAGTTTAATGTTTCTTGTAGACAGCCACACAGAATCACCCACAGGTCCGGACCACTCATACGTCTCCTGTCAGCCGCACACTTATATCTGTTGCCCATCTTTTCCAGGTTATTTTGGATTTTCCACCAAATAGAAGACAAAGAAGAGGAAAATCGTTCCTCCTCAGGAATGCTGGAATTATGAGCACCAGAAAATGTACCAAACTGTGAATGGAACCCATATGCCCCCAAAAACGGAGACTTATCAGTGGATTCCTGTCTATGGTTATTTATAGCAAACTCAGCTAACGACAAAAATGAAGACCACTCTTCCTGATTCTCTGAAACAAAACATCTCAAGTAAGTCTCCAGATTCTCATTAGTGCGCTCCGTCTGTCCATTCGACTGAGGATGAAAAGCCGAAGAGAAGGACAATTGTACACCCAGACGAGTACAGAACTCTCTCCAGAATCTGGAAACAAACTGAGTCCCTCTATCGGGCACCACATCAGAGGGAATGCCATGTAGTTTCACAATGTTGTCGACAAACACCTGCGCAAGAGTTTTAGCATTGGGTAGACTAGGTAATGCAATAAAGTGTGCCATTTTACTAAAACGATCGACAACCACCAGAATCACGGTCTTTCCTGAAGAATTCGGTAAATCCGTGATAAAATCCATGGACAAATGGGTCCAAGGTCTGGACGGGATGGGCAATGGAAGCAGAGATCCGGAAGGCAGAGTATGTGTCACCTTAGCACGTGCACAGGTACCACAGGCTGACACATAGTCCTCAATACACTGACGCAACCCCGGGCACCAGAATCTGCGAGAGATGAGATTGATAGTCGATCTGCTCCCAGGGTGCCCAGCAAGCACCGTACAGAGATGTTCCTCGATCACCTTGTGACGTAATTCGGGGGGAACAAACAATTTCCCCTGAGGACAAGAGTCCGGAGAATCCTCCTGTGCCTCCAACACCCTGGCCTCGAGATCAGGATAAAGAGCAGAAATAACTACCCCTTCAGATAAAATGGGACTAGGGTCATTAGACTCACCCCCCCCCCCCCAGGAGAGCTACGTGACAAAGCATCCGCCTTGACATTCTTAACCTCAGGGCGGTAAGTGACGATGAAGTTAAATCTGGTGAAAAACAATGACCATCTGGCCTGCCTTGGGTTCAGTCGCTTAGCCGACTCCAAGTAGGCCAGACTCTTGTGATCCGTAATTACCGTAATAGGATGAATTGCTCCTTCCAACCAATGCCGCTATTCCTCGAACGCCAACTTAATAGCCAGCAATTCCCTATTCCCCACATCATAATTCCTTTCAGCAGTCGAAAGTTTTTTAGAGAAAAATGCACATGCGCGCCATTTACTGGGTGAAGGACCCTGCGACAATATTGCTCCTACCCCAACCTCAACAATAAATGGCTGAGACACGTCCGGTTGCACCAGAATAGGGGCCAAAGCAAAACATTTTTTCACAGCAGAAAAGGCCTGTAATGCCGCATCAGACCAGATAGAAATATCAGCACCCTTCCTAGTCATGTCTGTTAAAGGTTTAACCACCGATGAATAGTTCAAGATAAATTTACGGTAGTAGTTGGTAAACCCCAAAAACCGCATAAGCGCTTTCAGATTTTCGGGTCGATCCCAGTCCAACACGGCACGGACCTTCTCGGGATCCATACGAAAACCTGAGGATGAGAGCAGGTAACCGAGAAATTGCACTTCCTGTACAGCAAATACACACTTTCCATCTTAGCATACAACTTATTCTCTCTTAGGATCTGTAACACATGTTTCACATGATCCTGATGAGTCTCCATATTAGGCGAATAAATTAGTATGTCATCAAGGTATACAACGACAAACCTCCCCACCAGATGATGAAAGATGTCATTGACAAAGTGTTGAAAAACCGCAGGAGCATTGGTTAACCCAAAGGGCATGACCAGGTTTTCAAAATGACCCTCAAGGGTATTAAATGCGGTCTTCCACTCATCCCCCTCCTTGATCCTTACCAGATTATTTGCCCCCCTCAGATCCAACTTAGAGAACACCTTGGCACCGACAATCTGACTAAACAAATCCGGAATCAAAGGAATGGGGTAAGGATCACGGACGGTAATACGATTGAGCTCACGGAAGTCCAGACAAGGTCTCAGGGTACCATCCTTTTTCTTTACAAAGAAAAATCCAGCAGCCACTGGGGACTTGAATGGTCTAATATGTCCCTTTGCCAAACTCTCGGTGATATACTCTCGCATAGCCTTTCTTTCAGGTTCCGAAAGATTATACAACCGAGAATTGGGCAATTTAGCTCCGGGAATAAGATTGACGGGACAGTCATACTCCCGGTGCGGAGGCAACTCCTGATTACCACTCTCAGAAAACACATCAGACAATTCAGAAATGAACGAGGGTACAGTTTTAGTGGTAACCATAGAGAACGATGCATTAAGACAGTTTTCCATGCAAAAATCACTCCTCTCGAGAATCTGTCTCGCTTGCCAATCGATGTTAGGGTTATGTTTGCTTAACCATGGTAAGCCCAACACCAACGGAGCAGGCAGACCCTCCAACACATATCAGGAGATAGATTCCTGATGCAAATCACCCACTCTTAAATGAATGTCATTCACTACCTGCGACAGGCATTTTTGGGCGAGAGGTGCTAAGGCAATTGCAAAGACAGAAATACTATTCTCTAATGCATTAGTAGTCAACCCGTGAATGCGTACTGTCCATCAATCAAGTTAACTCCTGCCCCACTGTCGATAAAAGCTTAGATTTTCACAGTTTTGGACTCTAGCGCCACCTCGGCTGACAGGAGAAAACGGGTACTACCAGTAAAAGACAAAAGTAGGTTTTCTTGCTGCCCACCCACACTACCAATAGTAATTTGGGGATTAAACTTTATTTTCCTTTGGTTTACACCTTGATGCTGCAAGTACGGACAAATATTCACAAAATGTCTCTTCTTGCCACAACAAAAGCAGACTCCTTTCACATGACCCAAGCTTTTGCCAGTAGTTCCAGGAGTAGCTCCTCCTAACTGCATAGGCTCATCACAAGGCACAACCACCCGAGTCTCTCCCACCATAAGTGTCAAAGGAAGCAATACCCTTATTGGACAGTACGTTCTGAAGGTGAGGACCCCTAGATCTCTCCCTCAGGCATCTATCAAGACGTACAGCAAGGGACATAGCTGCTTCCAATGACTCAGGATTTTCATGAAAAGCCAATGCGTCCAGCAGTCTCTCAGAGAGACCCTGGCAGAATTGGCTACGGAGAGCAGAATCGTTCCACTCTGTATCCGTAGCCCATCTCCTAAATTCAGAGCAAAAGTTCTCCGCAGAACGTTCTCCCTGCCGCAAACCCCGTTACTTGGTCTCGGCCTGAGAGATCCGATCCGGGTTATCATAGATAAGACCCAAGGCTCTAAAGAATTCATCTACCGACCGGAGGGACAGTGATCCGGTCGGCAGAGAAAAAGATTGGGCGTCCTCTTTAAGTAATGAAATAATCATACCCACACGTTGACACTCATCACCAGAAGAGTATGGACGAAGCCTAAAGTATAATTTACATGACTCCCTGAATCGGATGATATTGTCACTACCCCTGGAAAACCTGTCCGGGAGAGCTACCTTCGATTCAGGGCAGGGCTAGAACCCACCACCGGAACCAGCAGCCTGTGGGCTCTGAATCTGCAAAACCATCGCACGGAGGTCCGCTACCTCCAAAGTCAGATTCTGCAACTGTTCGACCAGTGCAGTCATAGCATCCATAGCTGCACAGATCAGAACAAAGAATGGCGGTATGGGCTATGGATAATGTCACGGATGTAGTAGGGGAGAACACCAAAAGACAACAAGACGGAAGGGAAAAGACACTAGGCCTCACCGCTAGGGAAGGAAAAGGGTCACCACCTATGAAACCCTGCTCCTGGCCCTAACTCCTATCCGTATGGGCACCTCTCGATGGTAGAGATGCCCATACACAGGAACCTAGAAAACCCTGGTGGCCCTCAGATTCCCTAGACTTAATGACAGGGCAGAGACAACCCGCTCCTTCCCTGGTAAAGGAACCAGTGTCTCACTGAGGCCTAGTAAACAACAGGAGGGGGGGGAGGAATACAAAACACAACAAGCGGAACACTTAACTTCTAAGGATGATGGATGATGGATAATCAGGACTTCAACTAGAACCACACTCCAGCTCTTCCAACACCAAATGAAGCTATCCAGAGCAAGGAGTGATGGGTGAAGTCAAACTAAATAGGGGGAGGTAAAGGTCACATGATCCGCACCTGAACAGGAGGTGTGGACATACAAGCAACACACAGACAAAGTGAAACCAAAAGATGCTGTCAGATCACTAATGAGCAGATAATCTTTCAGACCTTCTCAAACCTGTCACCGGTGTGACAGTCCTTTTCCCAAAATAAAGTTAAAAAAAAATTAGTGTTAAAAAAATGCTGTTATTGTGTAAAACTTAAATAAATAAATAAAAAGTATACATATTAGGTATCGCTGCTTAAAAAAATTTTGTAAAAAGTAGGGAAAAAAAGAAAAGTAGAAATATTAGGTATCGTGGCGTTTGTATCGACCTGCTCTATAAAAATATTACATGACCTAACCCCTCAGGTGAAAAACGTTAAAAAAAAAAAAAAAGTGCTACAAAAAAAGTTTTTTTGTCACCTTACATCACTAAAAGTGCAACACCAAGCGATCAAAAAGGCGTATTCCCTCAAAATAGTACCAATCTAACCGTCACCTCATCCCGCAAAAAATGAGCTCCTACCTAAGACAATCGCCCAACAAATAAAAAAACTATGGCTCTCAGACTATGGAGACACTAAAACATGATTTTTTCTTTTGTTTCAAAAATGATATCATTGTGTAGAATTTACATATATATAAAAAAAGTATACATATTAGGTATCGCCACGTCTGTAAGAACCTGCTGTATAAAAATATCACGACCTAACCGCTCATGTGAACACCGTAAAAAATAAAAAATAAAAAGTGTGTCAAAAAAGACATTTATTGTCACCTTACATCACAAAACGTGCAATAACAAGCTATCAAAAAGTCATATGCACCCTAAAATAGTACCAATCAAACAGACATCTCATACTGCTAAAAATGAGAGCCTACATAAGATAATCGCCCAAAAAAACAAAAAAACAACTATGGCTCTCAGAATATGCAGACACTAAAACATGATTTTTTTCTAAAATGCTTTATTATGTAAAACTGAAACAAACAACCAAAAACAGTATACATATTTCTTATTGTCGCGTCCGTAACAACCTGCTCTATAAAAATACCACATGATCTAACCTGTCGGATGAACACTGTAAATAACAAAAATTAAAACGGTGCCAAAACTGCAATTTTTTGTTACCTTGCCTCACAAAAAGTGTAATATAGAGCAAACAAAAATCATATCTTCCCTAAAATAGTACCAACAAAACTGCCACCTTATCCCATAGTTTCCAAAATGGGGTGATTTTTGGGGAGTTTCTTCTCTAGGGGTGCATCAGGGGGTCTTCAAATGTGACATGGCAGCTTAAAATTATTTCAGTGAAATCTGCCTTTCAAAAACCATATGGCGTTCCTTTGCTTCTGCGCCCTGCCGTGTGCCCGTACAGCAGTTTACGACCACATATGGGGTGTTTCTGTAAACTACAGAATCAGGGCAATAAATATTGAATTTTGTTTGGCTGTTAATCCTTGCTTTGTTAGTGGAAAAAAATTTAATAAAAAGGGAAAATCTGCCAAAAAGTGAAATTCTAAAATTTCCTCTCCATTTTCCATTAACTCTTGTGGAACACCTAAAGGGTTAACCAAGTTTGTAAAATCAGTTTTAAATACCTTGAGGGGTGTAGTTTCTAAAATGGGGTCATTTTTAGGTGGTTTCTATTATGTAAGCATCACAAAGTGACTTCAGAACTGAACTAGTCCTTAAAAAGGGGGTTTTGGAAATTTTCTAAAAAATTTCATTATTTTCTTCTAAACTTTTAAGCTTTCTAACATTCCCAAAAAATAAAATGACATTCACAAAATGATCCAAACATGAAGTAGACATATGGGGAATGTACAGTAATAACTATTTTTGGAGTTATTACTATCTATTATAAAAGTAGAGAAATTTAAAATTTGCAAATGTTTCCAAATTTTGGTAATTTTTTTTAAATAAATATGAAATTTTTTGACTCAATTTTACCACTGTCATAAAGTACAATATGTGGCGGGAAAACAAACTCAGAATGGCCTGGATAAGTAAGAGCATTTAAAAGTTATTACTACATAAAGTGACATGTCAGATTTGCTAAAAATGGCCTGGGCAGAAAGGTGAAAAATGGCTTGGTCCTGAAAGGGTTAAAAGTGCATTTCATAAACTCTATCCCTAATTTATTGACCCTTATGAAGTGGTTAAGTCATCAATTCTGTGTTACCAGATTTATTTTTAAAAATCATGACATGTTCCACAAATCTCTACTCAAAAAATGTGTCACTTCTCTCATCCCTCCAGATGAGGTGCAGGGAGAGCTGGAGTACAAGGTCACTAGATTCCAAGAGAGTACGACAAGGTATAGGACAATACCTGGTTCATTGGAAATGTGATGGGGCAGAGGAGAGGTCATGAGTTTCTGATAGGGATATGCATGCTGACTAATTAATTAAGAAACTTCATGAAACTCATCTGGATAAGCGTAGTCCGTTGGTTAAAGTGTAACTGCCATTTCACTACCAAAAAGGAAATTCCTAACAGATGTGATGCTGAAGGGAAAATATTCATGAAGCTTGATTTTTCAGTTAATTTTACCTTTCTGATGTCTGTATTCAGCCCTTGGCAACCCTATTGCTCTGTGCCTCTATATCAGCATCTTCCTAAGATGGCCTCTGCTGCACTTCCTGTGGTGATCTTTGCTTGGTCCTTGAGGCCATCCTGTATTTCCCTCACTTCTTATAAGCCCTTGCTCTCCTCACATAAACTAGCAGGATAAATCAGAATGCTGATAACCTTCCCCGCTACCCCAAAGCAGTGTGTATCCTCTCACATACATCTAACCAGAGACAGACAAGACCAATCAGAATGCAAATATACTCCCCCACTACCCCAGAGCAGTGTGTATACTCTCACATACAGCTAACCAGAGACAGACAAGACCAATCAGAATGCAGATAACTTTTCCCACTACCCCAGAGCAGTGTGTATCCTCCCACATACAGCTAACCAGAGACAAGCCCTGCAATTACATGAAATCAGTAAGAAAGCATTTGTTTTAGCCTCATAATAGTCACCTGTCAGCTCTGCAGCTGCTCCCTCATTCTACTCCACACTGACAGGAAAGGGGGGGGGGGGCTACTTTAGCTGCTCATATCTCTCGTTTGGTACCAGCAGATATGGTTTGAAAACTGACATTGCAAGCTTTCAGACAATACCAGAATGACAGAAATCTGTTTAGTACAGGGAAAGATATCACTGATAGAAATTGGGATGCAGTGAATACAGCTGAAAGTGAAAATAAAAGCAGATTTTACCCATGATTATTCCCGAATCGATTTCTAACAGGACTTTAGCTCTGGTCTCTGGCCTGGAATGTCAGCTTTCAAACAAGACCAGTTGCATGTTTTTAGCTGCTACCATTCAGGAGAAAGCAGCATGTAAAGCAGCCTTCCCCCCTCTACTTTCTGCCTGAGCCCAGGCACTCGGGTCCGTGCTCCTCCTCCCAGTGCTCTCCCCCGCATTCAGGGCTGTGCTCCTCCTCCCAGTGCTCTCCCCAGCACTCAGGGCTGTGCTCCTCCTCCCAGTGCTCTCCCCAGCACTCAGGGCTCTGCTCCTACTCCCAGTGTTCTCCCCGGCACTCAGGACTGTGCTCCTCCTCCCAGTGCTCTCCCCAGCACTCAGGGCTGTGCTCCTCCTCCCAGTGCTCTCCCCAGCACTCAGGGCTGTGCTCCTCCTCCCAGTGCTCTACCCATAACTCAGGGCTGTGCTCCTCCTCACAGTGCTCTACCCATCACTCAGGGCTTTGCTCTTCCTCCCAGTGTTATCCCAGGCACTCAGGTCCATGCTTCTCCTCACAGTGCTCTACCCATCACTCAGGGCTGTGCTCCTCCTCCCAGTGCTCTCCCCGACACTCAGGGCTGTGCTCCTCCTCCCAGTGCTCTCCCCAGCACTCAGGGCTGTGCTCCTCCTCCCAGTGCTCTACCCATCACTCAGGGCTGTGCTCCTCCTCCCAGTGCTCTCTCCGGCACTCAGGGCTGTGCT
Source organism: Bufo bufo (assembly GCF_905171765.1). Lineage (NCBI taxonomy): Eukaryota > Metazoa > Chordata > Amphibia > Anura > Bufonidae > Bufo > Bufo bufo. The sequence goes on from NC_053392.1 coordinate 614,094,304, forward strand.
CCTCCTCCCAGTGCTCTCCCCAGCACTCAGGGATCTGCTCCTACTCCCAGTGCTCTCCCCGGCACCCAGGACTGTGCTCCTCCTCCCAGTGCTCTCCCCAGCACTCAGGGCTGTGCTCCTCCTCCCAGTGCTCTCCCCAGCACTCAGGGCTGTGCTCCTCCTCCCAGTGCTCTCCCCGACACTCAGGACTGTGCTTCTCCTCCCAGTGCTCTCCCCGACACTCAGGACTGTGCTCCTCCTCACAGTGCTCTACCCATCACTCAGGCCTGTGCTCCTCCTCACAGTGCTCTACCCATCACTCAGGGCTGTGCTCCTCCTCACAGTGCTCTACCCATCACTCAGGGCTGTGCTCCTCCTCCCAGTGTTATCCCAGGCACTCAGGGCCATGCTTCTCCTCACAGTGCTCTACCCATCACTCAGGGCTGTGCTCCTCCTCCCAGTGCTCTACCCATCACTCAGGGCTGTGCTCCTCCTCCCAGTGCTATCCCAGGCACTCAGGGCTGTGCTCCTCCTCACAGTGCTCTACCCATCACTCAGGGCTGTGCTCCTTCTCCCAGTGCTATCTCAGGCACTTAGGGCTGTGCTCCTCCTCACAGTGCTCTACCCATCACTCAGGGCTGTGCTCCTCCTCCCAGTGCTATCCCAGGCACTCAGGGCTGTGTTCCTCCTCACAGTGCTCTACCCATCACTCAGGGCTATGCTCCTCCTCCCAGTGTTATCCCAGGCACTCAGGGCCGTGCTTCTCCTCACAGTGCTCTACCCATCACTCAGGGCTGTGCTCCTCCTCCCAGTGCTCTCCCCAGCACTCAGGGCTTTTTCTCCTCCTCCCAGTGCTCTACCCATCACTCAGGGCTGTGCTCCTCCTCCCAGTGCTCTCTCCGGCACTCGGTGCTGTGCTCCTGCTCCCAGTGCTCTCCCCAGCACTCAGGGCTGTGCTCCTCCTCCCAGTGCTCTCCCCGACACTCAGGACTGTGCTTCTCCTCCCAGTGCTCTCCCCGACACTCAGGACTGTGCTCCTCCTCACAGTGCTCTACCCATCACTCAGGCCTGTGCTCCTCCTCACAGTGCTCTACCCATCACTCAGGGCTGTGCTCCTCCTCACAGTGCTCTCCCCAGCACTCAGGGCTGTGCTCCTCCTCCCAGTGCTCTCCCCGACACTCAGGACTGTGCTTCTCCTCCCAGTGCTCTCCCCGACACTCAGGACTGTGCTCCTCCTCACAGTGCTCTACCCATCACTCAGGCCTGTGCTCCTCCTCACAGTGCTCTACCCATCACTCAGGGCTGTGCTCCTCCTCACAGTGCTCTACCCATCACTCAGGGCTGTGCTCCTCCTCCCAGTGTTATCCCAGGCACTCAGGGCCATGCTTCTCCTCACAGTGCTCTACCCATCACTCAGGGCTGTGCTCCTCCTCCCAGTGCTCTACCCATCACTCAGGGCTGTGCTCCTCCTCCCAGTGCTATCCCAGGCACTCAGGGCTGTGCTCCTCCTCACAGTGCTCTACCCATCACTCAGGGCTGTGCTCCTCCTCCCAGTGCTATCCCAGGCACTCAGGGCTGTGCTCCTCCTCACAGTGCTCTACCCATCACTCAGGGCTATGCTCCTCCTCCCAGTGTTATCCCAGGCACTCAGGGCCGTGCTTCTCCTCACAGTGCTCTACCCATCACTCAGGGCTGTGCTCCTCCTCCCAGTGCTCTCCCTAGCACTCAGGGCTTTTTCTCCTCCTCCCAGTGCTCTACCCATCACTCAGGGCTGTGCTCCTCCTCCCAGTGCTCTCTCCGGCACTCGGTGCTGTGCTCCTGCTCCCAGTGCTCTCCCCAGCACTCAGGGCTGTGCTCCTTCTCCCAGTGCTCTCCCCAGCACTCAGGGCTGTGCTCCTCCTCCCAGTGCTCTCCCCAGCACTCAGGGCTGTGCTCCTCCTCCCAGTGCTCTCCCCGGCACTCAGGGCTGTGCTCCTTCTCCCAGTGCTCTCCCCAGCACTCAGGGCTGTGCTCCTGCTCCCAGTGCTCTCCCCGGCACTCAGGGCTGTGCTCCTGCTTAGAACATGTTAGCCTACTGTATGTTATTCATGATTGCACTTTATGTAATGCTGTAGTATGATGGCATGTATATTCTTATTTGTTCCTCAGTTTCACCCTAATCCTACATCCAGTAAATAAAGCAACAGACCTCAACCCAGTCTCTTTTTTTTGGCTAGCAGGAAGGTGTTTAACTGCCTGTTAAACTCCACATAGTCCGCAGGAATACATGAAGTGGGGACAGGACATACACACTTCAGCATCCTCTTGAGGACATAGAGAATAGAAACCAGTACAAAAATCTTTGTATCTGATAAATCAGTCTCCAACAATCTATTTTTGATCAATTATTTTCATCTATTTTCCACAATCCATCTTCAACAACCTATTGGGGCATCCCCTGGATATATACATTGAAATGAACTAAGCTAACAAGGCTCTCCCCTCTCCTAACCCGGATGGTTTAAGAGTCTGATATATAATTTGCTGGATACAGTTCTATGCCATTAAAGAACAGATTGTACAACAAGCCTAAAAGCAACAATCCCTTTCCTATAATAGAGCACAGTTCCATATATCACAAGATCTTTCCCACCATATATTGTTGCAACGTGTCACCCTAAAACTACTGCTAGACTTGCTTCTGGACTAAGGAATCTTTCATCGCTCAGGATTCCACTTCGCTCTTCTACTCAAAAATAGGTGAGGCTCAGCTATCTTCCTTCTGTGATCTTGGCAGCCTGGCCATTGATGGCAATTTCCCACTTTGCTGGATCTAGATTCCTTAGATCTCCTTTGGATTCTTCAGATAGTCTTACCAAATAAAGGGGGTCTTGATTTCCTGCTGAGTGTCCTGAAACATCTCCTATGATACTGATCTGCACTGCTTGAGGACTAGTCTAGTCATAAAGGTTTATACATTAAGGGGGTAATTTACTAATCTGAAATACGCCTAAATTAGGCGTATTTCAGGCGCAGATGGCAGCGCAACAGTTAGACAGCGCATGTAGGAGCACAGACTTCTCTTCAAACAGCTCATCGGGGGTTCCGGCTATTGGGCCCCTACTGATCTGATATTGATGACCTATCCTGAGGATAGGTCATGAATATAAACTAGATGGTGTCGTTTCTGAAGAAACCACAGGATATTGGCTTGAAATCTGATTGGCTGTTTGTGGCTCCACCCACTTTTTAAAATTTAAACCCAAGTCACCCAATGACTGACTGTGCCAAATTTGAGGACCCTGCCATTAACAGTCAAAAAGCGGCAGTAATTTAAATTTTCCCATATAAAACGAATGGCTGAAATGTGATTTGCTGTTAAAGGCTCCACCCACTATTCCTAAATTCTAATCACACTCACCCAGTGACCCATGGTGCCAGTTTGGGGACTCTGGCTTTCATATTGTAAGAATAACAGCTTTTTACATTTTCTCATTGAAGTCAATAGGGAAAATCTGATTGGTTGTCTGTGGCTCCGCCCACTTTTTAAATTTGAATTCCCTTCACTCAGTAACCGAATCTTTAAAGACCCTGCCATTAACAGTGTAAGAATGGCAGCAATTTATATATTCCTATTGAATAGCACTAGGTAATATTTGATTGGCTGTTTTAAGCTCCGCCCAGTTTTTTAAGCTCAGTCACCCAGTCATGGTCTGTGCCAAGATTGGGGCCTCTGTGTAAAACTGTGAGAATGGCAGTATTTGAAAGTTTTACTTTGCAGTCAATAAGTGAAATCTGATTGGCTGTTTTAGGCCCCACCCACTTTTCCTAAATTTTGACCGCAGTCACCCAGTGAGTAATTGTGCTAAATTTGGGACATTTGACATTTATGTTTCAAATGCTTTATTGAAAAGTGTTTTCATCATCATAAAAGCATCTTAATACAGTAAACTTACATTCAGTAACAAATGCATTATAATCATACATTAAATACAGAATTAGTATGGTAAGAACAATAACATACGTCATTGGAGACTCCAGTGGCTATTATCCGCTGGGAATTGGCAGATAATGTCCTAATAGATCACATAATTAAACAGACTTTACATGTCTGCTTTGGGTTAACCCCTGATGGCATCAATAGACACTATAAAGATAAACTACGCTGTACATTGGCGGAGTAGGCCGAGGAGACCCAAGGTTCCCACAACTTCTCAAAAGCTTCAAAGGTATCTGCCCGAATCGCTGAGAGTTTTTCATAGAGTAATATCCTATTAACTCTGTCCAAAACTGCCTGGTAACTCAATGTATTTGTTTTCCATTTGAACGCTATATGAATTCTAGCAGCCATTAAAATGTGTTGTGATAGCTTGAATTTGGCGAAAGTTAGCTTAGGAGGTTTATCTAAAGAGTAGGCATAAAGCAGGCGTAGGTTGGTAAGGGGATCCCAGTAATGTGGAGAGCAACTTACCAATTTTTGACCAGAACAGCTGGACATGAGGACAAGTCCACCATATATGATATACTGTACTATCCTCATTACATCCCCTAAAGCATAATGGAGACACATCTGGATATATACGATGCAACCGAAATGGCACTAAGTGAGTTCTATGAAGAACTTTCACAGAGGTCTCTGCTAGTGTGGTCTGCCAGGAAGTCTTGGTCAAAGTCTGAGAGCGTGTGAACCAATCAAGTAGTGGGCAATCTACCTGGATATCCCTATCCCACTCCGCCATGTATGGGAGTCGCACCCCCTCAGGCGAGAGGTCTAGCATGCCATAAAATCTGGACAATAATCCCTGTCTATGCAAAGAGAAATTGACAAATCGTTCAGACATTTGACATTTAAACTGTGATAATAGCAGCAGTTTATCTGCTTTTCATTAAGGTCAATGGCTGAAATCTGATTGGCTGTTGCCCCGCCCCTTTTTTTCCTAATTTTGAACCATAGTCACCCAGTGACAAAAATTTTAAGGTTTCGGAATTATGGCATTTAATGTGTAAAAATGGCAACAGTTTTATTGTTTTCTATTGAAAATCAATGAGTGAAATTTGATTGGTTTTTGGTGGCTCCGCCTACTTTTTCTAACTTTGAAGTGAAAACACCCAATGACTACATTTGTGGTATTTGAGGTCCATGACATCAATAATCTGAGAATGGCAGCATTTTTAGTTTTTCCCATTTAAATCAATCAAATAAATCTGATTGGTTGTTTTTGGCCCCGCTCACTTTTCAGAATTTGAATCCCAGTCCTCCAGTAACCAACGGTGCCAAGTTTGAGGACCCTGCCATTAATAGTCTAAGAGCAGCAGCAGTTTTACATTTTCCCATTTAAACAAATGGCTGAAATTTGATTGGCCGCTGGAGACTCCGCCCACTTTTTATACATTTTAAACCCAGTCACCCAGTCACCCACGGTGCCAAGTTTGGGTACTCTGGCTGCTTGCTGCATCATTTCCTGTCAGCTGACCCGTGACATCATCCCAGGTCCTGGAAGGTGAGAGCTGCAGGAAAGGCTTAGAGACAGGGCCTGGAGGCCAACGGTGTTTGCCGGGGGGAGCGCTGCCCTTTCCCCAGGGGCTAGCGCTTTCTCCTGGTATGGATACCAGGTCTACTGCCATGCGGCGTGCTACATCAGGCGGCCATGATGGACGAACAGGGGTGGAAAGTATCGCAAGAGGCCTGTCACAGGATGCGTCTGTGATGTGGGAAATAGAGGTGGAAGTTGAAAGAGTGCAGACACCGGAAAGTCCGGAGAGCTCGGATGTGATGCTGGAGGACATGGAAGGATCGGGGGTAGTGTCGCAGCCAGGAGGTAAGCGACATGGGACCTTCGTTTTGCAATCGAGCGCTCCAGTAAGGAGCACAGTAAATAGGAGAGGCTCGGAGACCCGGTCCTCTGAAAAGAGCCGAGGTAACATTAGGAAGGGAAGCAGCCTGGACTCATCTTTGGATCGGGCTGGCGTCCATCTGGTAAAGCCTTGCAGCGTGAAAATGCCTGTTGCTGAACAAGTAGTGGGAGCAGGAAAAAAGGTGACTGCTGCTGAGCAAGCGGCTCGGATAGTTATGGCTAGCCCTAAAGTGGCGACAGAGAAATCAGTGGGGAAGGCGCCGGTAAAGGTATCTAAAAATGTGGTACCTGGGGCTGAGGTGTCCGGGGCTGGGGCTGAGGTGCGTGAGTCTGGAGACTGTAAGACTGTATCTTGCCCCGGTGGGTCCGGTATGCCTCGCCCTGGTGTGTCTGGCATATCTCCCCCAGGGGAGGTTGGTGTATCTTGCCCTGATGTGCCCCAGTCCAGAAGTAAGGGGGCCAAGGTGATGCGCAACTGGGGGATGCAAGGCCCCATGGAGACCCCGGACGTTTTGGCCACTAGAGTGGTATATTACCTAAGGTTATATGATGATGTTAAAAGAGACTTAAGGAAAGTCAAACTGGAGCATAAAAAGGTGAAGCTGCAGGAGGGCTCATTGCCTAAACGCAGACAATCTATTTTCTCTGTTAAGTTAGAAAAGTTAGAAGAAAAGATAATGTTTCTAGAAGAGGAAAAACTGGCCATAGAGAAAAACGGTGGCCCCTTCATGGAGAAATTTAATAACAACAAACGGTTTGAAAGCATGTCTGGAACTGAGTCTGGTTCTCCTGGGCTGTCAGGGCCACAGATCAGGAGTGAGGGTAAAATAGAGGTAATAGAGGAATCTGGGGTGGACTCCTTGCCAGCAGGGCAGGGAGAACCTTCCTGGAGCCAGGAAACAGTATCTGGAGAAGAAAGTGGATCTGGTGGAGGGCTGATTCTAAAAAAAATAAAACAGTTGGAATCCCCAATGGGGAAATTTAATTTTTGTAATGAAGAGATTCCTGAAGATGAGACAGTGAAGGAAAAAATTAATAAAAGCAAGATTGTGGAGAGGGAGCTCCTGGTATATGAGCCTCAAAAACCCGCTGCTGGGCCCAGCCTTGCTCCTGTAGTGGAGCTAGGCCATACAGAGCGGGAGAGTTGTTTGGCTGCGGACAAAGTCGTGGTAAGGGCGGACAAGGTAGCTCCTTCTGCAATGGTGGTGCCTGCAAAGGTACCACTGAGGTCTGAAGAGACAATGGCAAAGAAAGGGAAAAAAAGTGATGGAGCCAGTGGTGACTAGGGGTAGAAGTGGGGAGAACCCGGCCAGTCTAGGGGGAGTGAGTGGTGGTTCCCGGGGAAAAAGTGATAAACATGCGGTGAAAAGTGGAGTGGACGATGCAAAAAGAGATGTGAAAGGTAGTATGAAAGAAGGGGTGAATGGAGTCGGTAATGCAGGACCAAGTGAGGATGCAAGTGCGGATGCAAGTGTGGATGCAAGTGGTAATGCAAATGTAAGCGAAAATACGGAAGTGAGTGGAAATGATGTAAGTATGTTGTAGGTGGTGAAAATGTGGATATGGAAGAATATGATGAAAGGATTTTGACTGCTGAGGATATGGAGAAATTGAGAAAAGAGGAGGAGGAGGAAGAAAAGAAGAGACAGGAAAAAAAGGCAAAACGTACTTTTTCTAATATCGTTCAGCAGGGAACAAGGGACTCTTTGCCCACAGGATCTGGCAAGGGTAACTTGCAACGGCGCCTCTTGGGGGCCTTGAAAGAGGGTGCGGAGACCTCCATACAAGTAGAGGGTGAATCGGTTGACCTGTCTTTCTGGACGGAGAGACACAGGCTGAGAGCCTTCCGAGAGCAAAAGGGGGGTGAGACCGTCTGGACTCAACCCACACCCGGGGGGGGGGGGGGGGGGGGGGGGCGACCGTAGGAATGTGGCCCGTCTGTTTTGGAAAGGTAAGGAAGCAACACCTTCCAGGAAGACTGTTGTGGAGCTTTTCCTGCAGATGGGTTTTGAGGCAAAAGACATCTATGCCCTCATCCATCCCTACGGGACCAAGTTCTTTGACGTCAGCTTTGTCCGACCAGAGGGGCTTGAGCTCTTCTGGGCAAGATATGAGCTAATAAAGAGCACCCGGAGTGGCAGGGTTTTGCCGTCCAGGCTATCACCCGCCAGAACAAGGTGAAGAAAGTGACTGTGTTAACTTGTAATGAGTCTCTTTCTAGTGTAGACATAGCGACCTGGCTGAGTCCCTATGGTGAAGTGGGATACCCAGCCAATGTCCTGGACGAGCACACTATTTGGTCGGGGGCCTGGACCTTTAATGTGATGTTGAGGGCCCAGGGAAATTCTGTTACCCATATCCCCTCCTCAGCCTTCATAGGGAGGGATCGGATAATGTTTTTTTAACAGGGGCAGCCAAAGGTCTGTCACAGGTGCGGCGACCCCACACACTTTAGTGCACAGTGTAAGACCCAGTGGTGCGTGAGGTGTGGAGGGAGTGACCATCTTGCCGCAACCTGTCGGAAGATCAGGTGTAACCTGTGTGGAGACCTGGGTCACCCGTTTAGTCGCTGTCCGCTTGCCTTTGCCAACCAGGCTCATGGACAAGCTCAGAACCAGGCAGATACTAGCCGCAAGGCTGGGCCTGCAGTTGGTGAAGAGTCTGCTGCCGGGACTGGGCAGGCTGGTGAGGGTACAAGTGCCGGGGATCCCAGCACTGGAGGAAGCAAAAAGGATTCTGATAAGGTAAAAAAAATTACGGCAGCTAGGGCCAGGCGGCAGGAACAACGCCACAAACAGAGGGAGCAGGAGGCAGCTAATCCCTCAACTGGTACCCTAGTTGAGAATCCGGCCAGTAGTGGCCAAGATGACAGTGATGATGATGGGAACCCCGGAGTTCATCCTGAAGAGGCCGACCTCTCCGCTGTCTCTGTCTACTCAGGTGGGGATAGTGTGGATGAGGAGGACAGTGAATGGTTGGTGAGGAGGAGGAACAAGCAGGGTAAGAAGAGAAACAGCAAGAGAGAGGGCAGGAAGGCCTCTCTTAAGTGGGATCCGTCCATCCCACTCTCCCTTGACCAGATACCAAGGAAGGTTTTGGCTGGTGCCTCTCTTGTGGAGCTCTCCAACCGGTATGGCATCCTAAGCGATACCTCCGAGGCTGGCTTGGCTGAGGGGGAAGCGAGGGATGTAGTGCCGGAGGGTGAGAAGGCCTCCTCGCGGGTTGCCGGGCCCTGCCCTTCAGAGGGGAAACCTTCTGGAAGGGGGGCCAAGTTAGGTCCTGTGGGCAAAGAGAAATGTGATATGGATGTCTCCAAATGCCTGAAAAGGCAGAAAGAAAGTGAGGAGTCAGATGGTTGTGATGGTGAGGGTGGCGGTGGGGTTAAAGGGAATCTGTCACCTGCTTTTACCATTTTAAGCTGTCACCATTGCCATGTTCACTAAAGTACCTTATTTCCAGCAGTCTTCTTCTTACTTTAGTTCGTTTTGTCCTTTTGATAAAAAAAAACTTTTTTATGATATGCTAATGTAGCTCCAAGGTGCCCAGAGGGGCGTTTTTTTCCCTCTCCGGTTCCCAGTGACGCCCCCCTGCAGTGCCCAGCCCGCTTTAATTTGAATCCCAAGGACGCCTCCTGATCCTCAAATAACCTCCCACACCCCGGCAAACGGTTCCGCCCCCTCCCCACGTCATCGTCTACCTTCTAGAAATGCCCCGTCTTCTTCCTGCCGGCGGCCTGCGCCTGCACGATCATCAACCTCCTGAGGGCAACAGCCTCAAAAGTCTCACTGGGCATGCGCCGAGCCCAGTGATGTAATCTGAGCGCTGTTGCCCTGAGGAGGTTGAATGGTAAAAGCAGGAGACAGATTCCCTTTAAGAAGAAAGCTATCTAGTTCAATCACTTATGATGGCGGAACTCACCCCGTTGACGCTAGCAAGCATTAACGTTGCTAGCATTAAGTCAGACGTGGCTCGTTATGTGGCCTCTGATTTTTTCAGCCATCTTGATGGTTGAGACCTGGTTGACTTCCACGGAGTTGATGGAGAAAGCAAAGAGAGAGTGGAGGCATGGTCCATCTTTCTGGTCTCTTGCGGCCGAGCCACGTAGTGGGGTAGCGGTACTTTTTAAAACAGGAAATGCAGGAAAGTAATTGATCAGGTGCCTGATCCTGGATGTGCTCATGAGAGGACAAGAGCTGAGGCTCATTAACATCTATGGTCCACAAACCAAGTGGGAGCGTAAATGTCTTCTCATGAGGATTAAACCTTACCTTTTTTACAGCCGTCAGGTGATCTTTGGTGGAGACTTCAACAATGTGACAAGAGTCTGTGATAGGGGAGGCTCCAAAGTCAGGCTGGATACTGATAGCGTCGTATTGAGTAAGATAGTTGAGGAAGCTAGTCTGGTGGATGCTCACTTAAAGCATAAGCCGTGAATGAGGGACCTTGGCACGAGCGCAGGTCTCGCAGGCTGCCACAAAACCCTCAACCGTCTTACGAAGAGCCGGCCACCAGAATCTCCGAGCAATGAGATCCACTGTGGTTCTACTCCCCGGGTGCCTAGCAAGGACAGTATCGTGGTGCTCTTTAAAAACCTTGTGTCGTAAAGCGAGAGGCACAAACAACCTCCCAGGAGGACAAAGATCAGGAGTCTCTGCCTGGGCTGCCTGAACCTCTGCCTCCAAATCAGGATAAAGAGCAGAGACGTCCACCCCTTCAGCCAAAATGGGACCCGGATCTTCAAAGTTCCCCCCTCCCAGAAAACAACGTGACAGGGCATCAGCCTTCACATTTTTAACCTCAGGGTGGAACATGACAACAAAAATAAACCTAGAAAAGAATAAAGACCATCTGGCCTGTCTCGGGTTCAAACGCTTGGCTGATTCCAAGTAGGCCAGATTCTTATGGTTGGTAAACACGGTAATAGGGTGTCTGGCTCCCTCTAGCCAATGGCACCATTCCTCAAAAGCTAATTTGATGGCCAACAACTCCCTATCTCCCACATCGTAATTTCTCTCTGCGGAGGAGAGTTTCCTTGAGAAAAAGGCACACGGTCGCCATTTGGCAGGAGAGGGACCCTGAGACAAGACTGCACACACACACCCACCTCAGAAGCGTCCACCTCAACAATGAAAGGCAGAGAGACATCAGGTTGTACCAAGATGGGAGCGGAAGCAAAACTCTCTTTGATACTAGAAAAGGCCTTAAGCGCATCTACCGACCACGAGGAAAAAATCTACCCCCTTTTTAGTCATATCAGTGAGTGGCTTAACAACAGAGGAATAAATCAAAATGAACTTCCTGTAATAATTGGCAAAACCCAAAAACCACGTCAGCGCCTTCTGATTCTCAGGAAGCTCCCAATCAAGCACAGCGCGGACCTTCTCAGGGTCCATGCGAAAACCAGAAGCGGAGAGAAGAAAACCCAGAAATTGAATCTCCGGAACCGCAAACACACATTTTTCCAGTTTAGCGTACAATTTATTCTCCCGCAGAATGAGCAAGACCTGACGTAGGTGGTCCCTATAAGTTTTGAAATCAGGAGAAAAAAATCAAAATGTCATCTAGATACACCAGTACAAATTTCCCCATTAAATGATAAAAAATGCTGTTCACAAAATGTTGAAAGACGGCTGGAGCATTCATCAAACCAAAGGGCATAACCAAATTCTCGAAATGGCCCTCAGGGGTATTGAAGGCCGTCTTCCATTCGTCCCCTTCCCTAGCCCTGACTAGGTTGTATGCCCCTCTTAAATCCAACTTAGAAAAAACTTTAGCCCCAACAATCTGGTTAAACAGGTCCGGGATCAGAGGAAGCGGATAAGGGTCACGAATTGTGATACAGTTCAGCTCCCTGAAATCCAGACATGGTCTTAAAGAACCATCTTTTTTCTTAACAAAAAAAAAAACTGCAGCAACAGGTGACTTCGAGGGTCGGATGTGTCCCTTTCTCAGGCTCTCAGAGATATAAGTACGCATAGCGACTCTTTCAGGTTGGGAGAGATTGTATAAACGTGATTTTGGCAGCTTGGCGCCTGGGATGAGATTAATAGGGCAATCGTACTCCCGGTGAGGGGGCAGCTCCTGGACACCACTCTCTGAAAACACATCCGAAAATTCAGAGAGAAAAGATGGTACAGTCTTGGTAGAAAGCTCTGAAAGAGACGCCGTGAGGCAATTTCCTCTGCAAAAGTCACTCCAACCATTTATTTGCCTTGCTTGCCAATCAATGGTGGGGTTATGTTTAGTGAGCCAGGGTAGCCCCAACACTAGAGGAGTAGGTAATCCGCTTAGGACGAAACATGACATATCCTCAACATGAGCATCAGCCACAGTCAAACAGATATTGTGAACTATGCCCTTTAACGATTTTTGAGAAAGTGGAGCGGAATCGATAGCAAAAACAGGTATATCCTTTCCCAAAGTGCACACCTGGAAACCATGTGTTATAGCAAATTGATTATCAATGAGATTGACAGCTGCTCCACTATCTACAAAAATCTCACAATGTTCTTGCTATCTAGTGCCACCCTGGCAGGTAGGACAAAACGGGAACTACAAGCAAACGGCAAACCTTCAATTTCCGCATCAACCTTGCCAATAGTAACAGATGGAAAGTTTTTAGAGGGTTTTTTCTTTTTGTTTCTTTATTACCCTCAGAAAAGTCCCTGAATCTCCTAGAGGGGCAAACATTTGCCAAATGATTTATACCCCCCACAACAGAAACAAACCCTCCTCTGAGAGCTGAATCTTCTACTATCAGAGGCAAGCAAACTCAGCTGCATGGCCTCCTCCTCAAAGGGGATTGAGAGAGACTGAGGCCACTGCGCAGTGAATGAGACCGCGCTACTGTCCTTGGACTGAATATGACTGGAAGGAGTGGTCTCTCCTCTCTCTCTAAGATGCCTGTCAATATGAACAGCTAGAGACATGGCAGACTCCAACGAGGCAGGTCTCTCATGAAAGGCAAATGCATCTTTCAATCCCTCCGAAAGACCATGGCAAAATTGACTTCGGAGTGCAGCATCATTCCAACCTGTATCAGCTGCCCATCTCTGAAATTCTGAACAATATATCTCTGCGGACTGTTTACCCTGGCATAAAAGACACAGTTTAGATTCAGCCAGAGCAATACGATCTGGGTCATAATATATCTGCCCCAGGGCTACAAGAAATTCATCCACTGATCGGAGGGGCCGTGCCCCCACCAGCAGCGATAAGGCCCAAGACTGAGCATTATCCCTGAGCAGCGAGATGATGATCCCCACCCTCTGCTCCTCATCACCAGAGGAATGGGGAAGTAGGCGAAAATGGAGTTTGCAAGCCTCTCTAAAACGAACAAAATTCTCACTACCCCCAGAGAACGTATCCGGAAGCAAGATCTTAGGCTCGGAACAAACTCCATGAACACAAGCAGAACCGGTCACCTGAAACTGAGACACAGTTTTACGGAGATCTGCTACCTCCAGTGAAAGACCCTGCATGCGGTCAATCAAGGCTGAAACCGGATCCATGCTTAAGACGGTATTGGCGGTTTATAATGTCACGGATGGTGTTGCAGAAAACTGGAAGTTATAAATAAACATCCAACTGACTTGATCCCAAACTAAGGAACATCTGGGTGAGCCCTATAAAACCCCTAGAGCTCTCCCTGACTGCTATGCCCATGCAAAGATCTTTATGATAGAGGATTGCATGCCCTCGTACCTAGACTGTGTGACACCTGAAAACCCTATAATAGTGAGGGGACATGACCACCGGCTCCCTGCACTTAATACAGAGGGAGTCAGGGCCACCTAGAATCAAGCCAGCACGGAAACACAAATAAAGAAAAAAGACTTATCTGAGGAACCAGCAGTTGCAGCATCTTGCAGTGAACACAATCCAGGAAGTAGTATAAACCGCAAAGTGAGGCAGTATGGGAGGGAATATAAAGGGAGGCAATCAGTGTAAATAGATGACAGCTGGGAGAAGGAAAAGAGATGACAAAGTGAAACCCAAACAAAGAACATCATGCAAGAGGTACAGAAGAACGTCTGCCAGAGCTTCTCAGAGAGCTGGCGGTGACACAGGGTCCTCAAACTTGGCACAGTTGGTCACTGGAGGACTGGGATTAAAATTCTGAAAAGTGTCAAAAACAACAATCAGATTTATTTGATTGATTTAACCTGATTAGGACATAGGGCATACAGGTACGCCCTGATGTCCCGGTACTTAAAGACACAGGGCATACCTGTACATCCTATGTATTTCCGATCACCGCCGCTCGGCGGGCGGTGATCGAAACCCGGTGCCTGCTCAAATCACTGAGCAGGCACCTTGGGTAAATGTCAGCGATCAATTCAGACCTGCGGTTTGCGGCTTTTACATGTTGGCGGCGGCGGGCAGCGGTGCCATAGGGTCCCCGAGGGGCTGTAGGGGGGACCAGATGGCATGGAAGGCAGCGCGATGATTTACTTCAAAACTTCTAAGCCTTGTAACGTCTCCCAAAAATAAAATGTCATTCCCAAAATGATCCTAACATGAAGTAGACATATGGGGGAATTAAAGTAATAACTATTTTTGTAGGTATTACTATGTATTATAGAAGTAGAGAAATTGAAACTTGAAAAAATTTGCAAATTTTTCAAAATTTGGGGCAAATTTGGTATTTTTTTTATAAATAAAAATGAATTTTTTGGACTCCATTTTACCAGTATCATGAAGTACAATATGTGACGAAAAAACTATCTCAGAATGGCCTGGATAAGTCAAAGGGTTTTAAAGTTATTACCACATAAAGTGACACTGGTCAGATTTGCAAATAATGGCCTGGTCTTTAAAGGGTTTCTGTCACCCCATTAAACCGTTTTTTTTTTTTTCTTTAATAATAATCCCTATAGTGCGATCTCATGATACATAATCAAATTAATAATTTTGGTTCAGTAGATTTTGCTAAAAAACGATTTTTAAAATATGCTAATTACCTTGCTACCAGCAAGTAGGGCGGCTACTTGCTGGTAGCAGCCGCATCCTCCGATGGTAATGACGCCCCCTCGGCATGCTGATTGACAGGGCCAGGGAAAGGAATCCTTCTCTGCTGGCGCTGTTAGAATTTGAAATCTCGCGCCTGCGCCGTACCTGGCTTCAATCGGCGCAGGCGCACTGAGAGGCGGCCGCTCGCTCGACCGCTCCATCCTCAATGCGCCTGCGTCGATGACGTCATCGCATACACCCGGAAGAGAAGACGCCGGATTTCACAGGTCATTTTTTACAGAATTTGATTTCAAACTCCTTACCACACATTTGGGCCCCTAGAATGCCAGGGCAGTATAACTACCCCACAAGTGACCCCATTTTGGAAAGAAGAGACCCCAAGGTATTCGCTGATGGGCATAGTGAGTTCATGGAAGTTTTTATTTTTTGTCACAAGTTAGTGGAATATGAGACTTTGTATGAAAAAAAAAAAAATCAGCATTTTCCACTAACTTGTGACAAAAAATAAAAAATTCTAGGAACTCGCCATGCCCCTCACGGAATACCTTGGGGTGTCTCCTTTCCAAAATGGGGTCACTTGTGGGGTAGTTATACTGCCCTGGCATTTTCCAGGGGCCCTAATGTGTGGTAAGTAGGTAAATGACCTGTGAAATCCTAAAGGTGCTCTTTGGAATATGGGCCCCTTTGCCCACCTAGGCTGCAAAAAAGTGTCACACATGTGGTATTGCCGTATTCAGGAGAAGTTGGGGAATGTGTTTTGGGGTGTCTTTTTACATATACCCATGCTGGGTGAGAGAAATATCTTGGCAAAAGACAACTTTTCCCATTTTTTTTATACAAAGTTGGCATTTGACCAAGATATTTCTCTCACCCAGCATGGGTATATGTAAAATGACACCCCAAAACACATTCCCCAACTTCTCCTGAGTACGGCGATACCAGATGTGTGACACTTTTTTGCAGCCTAGATGCGCAAAGGTGCCCAAATTCCTTTTAGGAGGGCATTTTTAGACATTTGGATACCAGACTTCTTCTCACGCTTTGGGGCCCCTAGAATGCCAGGGCAGTATAAATACCCCACATGTGACCCCATTTTGGAAAGAAGACACCCCAAGGTATTCAATGAGGGGCATGGCGAGTTCATAGAAATTTTTTTTTTTTGGCACAAGTTAGCGGAAATTGATATTTTTAATTTTTTTCTCACAAAGTCTCCCGTTCCGCTAACTTGGGACAAAAATTTCAATCTTTCATGGACTCAATATGCCCCTCACGGAATACCTGGGGGTGTCTTCTTTCCGAAATGGGGTCACATGTGGGGTATTTATACTGCCCTGGCATTCTAGGGGCCCTAAAGCGTGAGAAGAAGTCTGGAATATAAATGTCTAAACATTTTTACGCATTTGGATTCCGTGAGGGGTATGGTGAGTTCATGTGAGATTTTATTTTTTGACACAAGTTAGTGGAATAAGAGACTTTGTAAGAAAAAAAAAAAAAAATTCCGCTAACTTGGGCCAAAAAAATGTCTGAATGGAGCCTTACAGGGGGGTGATCAATGACAGGGGGGGTGATCAATGACAGGGGGGGTGATCAATGACAGGGGGGTGATCAATGACAGGGGGGTGATCAGGGAGTCTATATGGGGTGATCACCACAGTCATTGATCACGCCCCTGTAAGGCTTCATTCAGACGTCCGGATGCGTTTTGCGGATCCGATCCATCTATCAGTGCATCCGTAAAAATCATGCGGACATCTGAATGGAGCTTTACAGGGGGTTGATCAATGACAGGGGTGTAATCAATGACAGGGGGGTGATCAATGACAGGGGGGTGATCAATGACAGGGGGGTGATCAATGACAGGGGGGTGATCAATGACAGGGGGGTGATCAATGACAGGGGGGTGATCAGGGAGTCTATATGGGGTGATAACCACAGTCATTGATCACGCCCGTGTAAGGCTTCATTCAGACGTCCGTATGCGTTTTGCGGATCCGATCCATCTATCAGTGGATCCGTAAAAATCATGCGGACATCTGAATGGAGCTTTACAGGGGGGTAATCAATGACAGGGGGGTGATCAGGGAGTCTATATGGGGTGATCACCACAGTCATTGATCATGCCCCTGTAAGGCTTCATTCAGACGTCCGTATGCGTTTTGCGGATCCGATCCATCTATCAGTGCATCCGTAAAAATCATGCGGACGTCTGAATGGAGTTTTACAGGGGGGTGATCAATGACAGGGGTGTAATCAATGACAGGGGGGTGATCAATGACAGGGGGGTGATCAGGGAGTCTATATGGGGTGATAACCACAGTCATTGATCACGCCCGTGTAAGGCTTCATTCAGACGTCCGTATGCGTTTTGCGGATCCGATCCATCTATCAGTGGATCCGTAAAAATCATGCGGACATCTGAATGGAGCTTTACAGGGGGGTAATCAATGACAGGGGGGGTGATCAGGGAGTCTATATGGGGTGATCACCACAATCATTGATCATGCCCCTGTAAGGCTTCATTCAGACATCCGGATGCGTTTTGCGGATCCGATCCATCTATCAGTGCATCCGTAAAAATCATGCGGACGTCTGAATGGAGCTTTACAGGGGGGTGATCAATGACAGGGGGGTGATCAGGGAGTCTATATGGGGTGATCAGGGGTGATCAGGGGCTAATAAGGGGTTAATAAGTGACGGGGGGGGGGGGGTGTAGTGTAGTGTAGTGGTGCTTGGTGGGACTTTACTGAGCTACCTGTGTCCTCTGGTGGTCGATCCAAACAAAGGGGACCACCAGAGGACCAGGTAGCAGGTATATTAGACGCTGTTATCAAAACAGCGTCTAATATACCTGTTAGGGGTTAAAAAAATCACATCTCCAGCCTGCCAGCGAACGATCGCCGCTGGCAGGCTGGAGATCAACTCTCTTACCTTCCGTTCCTGTGAGCGCGCGCGCCTGTGTGCGCGCGTTCACAGGAAATCTCGCGTCTCGCGAGATGACGCATATATGCGTGACTGTGCGCAGCGCTGCCACCTCCGGAACGCGATCCTGCGTTAGGCGGTCCGGAGGTGGTTAAGGTGAAAATGATCCCGGTCCCTAAGGGGTTAAATGGGAAAAACTAAAAATGCTGCCAATCTCACATTATTGATGTCATGGACCTTCAAATATCACAAATGTGGTCATTGGGTGTTTCCACTTCAAAGTTAGAAAAAGTGGGCGGAGCCAACAACAACCAATCAAATTTCACTCATTGATTTTCAATAGAAAACAATAAAACTGCTGCTATTTTTACACGTTAAACGCCATAATTCCCAAACCTTAAAGTGTTAGTCACTGGGTGACTGTGGTTCACAATTAGGAAAAAAAGGGGCGGGGCAACAACAGCCAATCAGATTTCAGCCATTGACTTTAATGAAAAGCAGATAATCTGCTGCTATTATCACAGTTTTAATGCCAAGTGTCCCAAACTTAGCACAATTACTCACTGGGTGACTGCGGTCAAAATTTAGGGAAAGTGGGTGGAGCCTAAAACAGCCAATCAGATTTCACCTATTGACTTAAATGTAAAACTTTCAAATACTACCATTCTCACAGTTTTAAAGCCAGAGGCCCCAATCTTGGCACAGACCATGACCGGGCTAAAAATTCTGAAAACTGGGCGGAGCTTAACCGCCTCACGTCCGCCCATAGGATATAAACGTCCTATGGGTGGACGTCTATTTCTGACAGCACGTTTTAAAACGTCCTGTCAGAAATAGCAGCTGCACGCTAATCGTGCAGCTGCTGATCGGGTTGCCCGCTGTCAGTGACAGCAGGGCAACCCTAAGACAAGGCAGGGACAGTGCCCAGGTGTCCCTGCCTTCACGATCGCTGCAGACACAGCGCTCACCGAGCGCTGTGTCTGCAGAGCAGGAAGCGCTGTGCGCTTCCTGTTCCGGCCCGGCGGTCATGTGACCGCCGGGACCGGAGAGTGCAGGGGCTGTGTGAGGTCTCTCAGAGACCTCGATCAGCCCTGCTGTGAGGCTGTACAGCGCAGGATTGCTGTTGTACAGCCTCTATAGGGGTGCATTTGTCCTGTAACTGGGGCTACTATGTCAGCCCCAGTTACAGGAGAAATCAACTGTGAAAAAAAAAAGAAAAAGTGAAGTAAATGTCCCCCAGAGGTCTTGTATGAGGGTTGAAAAAATAAAATAAAATAAAGTTTCACATGTAAAAAAAAAAAAAAGTTCCCAAGTTAGGAATAAAAAAAAAAAAATTAAAATAGAAAAAATAAAGTAAAATAGACATATTTAGTATTGCCGCGTCCGTAAAAACCAGCTCTATAAAAATATCACATGACCTAACCCCTCGGATGAACACCGTAAAAAATAAATAAAAAAACTGTGTCAAAACAAGCAATTTTTGTCACCTTGCATCACAAAAGGTGCAACACCAAGTGATCAAAAACGCGTATGTCCCACAAAATGGTACCAATAAAACCGTCACCTCATCCCGCAAAAAATGAGCCCCTACATAAGAAAATCTCTCAAAAAATAAAAAAACTATAGCTCTTAGAACATGGAGACACTAAAACATAATTTTTTTGGTTTCAAAAATGCTATTATTGTGTTAAAGTGAAACAAATAAAAAAAAGTATACATATTAGGTATTGCCGCGTCCGTAAAAACCAGCTCTATGAAAATAACACATGACCTAACCCCTCGGATGAACACCGTAAAAAAAAAAAAAAAAAAAACTGTGTCAAAACAAGCAATTTTTGTCACCTTGCATCACAAAAGGTGCAACACCAAGTGATCAAAAACGCGTATGTCCCACAAAATGGTACCAATAAAACCGTCACCTCATCCCGCAAAAAATGAGCCCCTACATAAGAAAATCTCTCAAAAAATAAAAAAACTATAGCTCTCAGAACATGGACACATTAAAACATAATTTTTTGGTTTCAAAAATGCTATTATTGTGTAAAACTTTAATAAATGAGAAAAAGTATACATATTAGGTATCGCTACGTCCGTAACAATCTGCTCTATAAAAATGTCACTTGACTGAACCCCTAAGGTGAACGCTGTAAAAATAAATAAATAGAAACTGTGCTAAAACAACCAATTTTTTGGTCACCTTGCCCCATAAAGTGTTATATTGAATGATCAAAAAATCATATGTACCCAAAAATAGTACTAATAAAACTGGCACCTTATCCCCTAGTTTCCAAAATGGGGTCACTTCTTGGGAGTTTCTACTGTAAGGGTGCATCAGGGGGCTTCAAATGGGACATGGCATCTAAAAACCATGTGGAGTTCCTTTCCTTCTGCGCCCTGCCGTGTGCCCATACAGCAGTTTACGACCACATGTGGGGTGTTTCTGTAAACCGCAGAATCTGGGTAATAAATATTGAGTTTTGTTTGGCTGTTAACCATCGATGTGTTAGAGAAAAAAATTGATTAAAATGGAAAATCTGCCAAAAAAGTGAAATTTAAAAATTTGATCTCCATTTTCCTTTAATTCTTGTGGAACGCCTAAAGGGTTAACAAAGTTTGTAAAATCGGTTTTGAATACCTTGAGGGGTGTAGTTTCTACAATGGGGTCATTTATGGGGGTATCCACTATGTAGGCCCCACAAAGTGACTTCAGACCTGAACTGGTCCTTATAAAGTGGGTTTTGGCAATTTTCTTAAAAATTTGAAGAATTGCTTCTAAACTTCTAAGCCTTCTAACGTCCTAAAAAAATAAAATGACATTTCCAAAATGATGCCAACATAAAGTAGACATATGGGGAATGTTAAATAATAAATATTTTATGAGGTATCACTTTCTGTTTTAAAAGCAGAGAAATTGAAATTTAGAAAATTGCGATTTTTTTTACATTTTTGGGTAAATTTGGGATTTTTTCATAAATAAAGGTGAAATATTTTGACTCAAATTTATGACTATCATGAAGTACAATGTGTCACGAGAAAACAATCTCTGAATGACTTGGATAAATAAAGGCGTTCCAAAGTTATTACCACATAAAGTGAGATATGTCCGTTTTGCAAAATTTGGCCTGGTCAGGAAGGGGGCAAAGGGCCCAGATGGGAAGTGGTTAAAACAGCCAATCAAATATTACCTAGTGCTATTCAATGGGAATATTTAAATTGCTGCCATTCTTACACTGTTAATGGCAGGGTCTTCAAACTTGGTACATTCGGTTACTGGGTGAAGGGAATTCAAATTTTAAAAGTGGGCGGAGCCACAAACAACCAATCAGATTTTCCCTATTGACTTCAATTAGAAAATTTTAAAAGCTGTTATTCTTACAATATGAAAGCCAAAGTCCCCAAACTGGCACCATGGGTCACTGGGTGAGTGTGGTTAGAATTTAGGAAAAGTGGGTGGAGCCTTTAACAGCCAATCACATTTCAGCTATTTGTTTTATATGGGAAAATTTAAATTACTGCCGCTCTTTGACGGTTAATGGCAGGGTCCTCAAATTTGGGTGACTTGGGTTTAAATTGAAAAAAGTGGGTGGAGCCACAAACAGCCAATCAGATTTCAAGCCAATATCCTGTGGTTTCTTCCGAAACGACACCATCTAGTTTTTCTTATTATCGTTAGATGCATCCACTTTTCCACTCAGGACTAGGCCCTGATCTAACTGAATGTTTACATCCTGCACCGCTGGTCTCTCCTGTGAGGCGGGCACCTGTCTGTGAGGGAACATGGCCCTCTATGTAGAACTCTGACTCGAGAAGGACTTTTGCACACAATAGTGTTGTGCCTATAGCAGCAAAACTCCTAAAAGTGAGCCTTCTGAATTAATTGTTGCGTTTTCATGTGATGGTGACAGCTCATCCCCTCCCCCTCCCTGCGCAGTGATCTATGCACAGGTCACATCTCCACATCACCTTTACATAGAAGTCAATGTGTCTGTTTCCTATGTTCATGTGGCTGCTGTAGAGCAAATCTCTGAACTACTCTTGACAAAAGAGAGCAGCAGCTCCAGCAAGATGGCTGTCCATTAATTATAGGCAAAACATTAATATACAGATAAGAAAACAGTGAATGTATCAGTATTTGGTTTCAGTGTGGAAAAAATACATACAAAATACAATATATATTACCTTTGAAGGTACCCAGAAAGTAAGTCATATGCAAAGCACCCTTGGATTTATTTCTCCCAAGCATCATGGACATCACAATCACGCTCCACTCATTAGCTACTTCTCCTCTTGTCTGCTCACCTCCAATATGGATCCCACTAAATCTGGTTATGAACTTACATCTGTGTCTGTTAATTCTCTCCGGTTTACCATTGCACCAAACAATTAGGAGGCCATCCGAGTGAACTCGAGGGCTGCTTTAAACTCTCCCTAAAAAGGACACTCTGACAGCAGTCAAACAAGATTTATGAAAGGCTCTTACCATTCACAGACGCTGATACAGGTTTTTCAAGTCCACTCGTCGTTCCATCTGAACTTTCCTGCAAAGATTCAATGTTAAAGACATGAGAAAAAAGAAAAAGGAACCCGCGTTTATCTTAAATCCAGGTGAAGATCAAACACCCCTAGAAGACATGAACCAGTCTTCCCTTGAGAAGAAGGATCTCCCCGAGTGGGCTCCATCTGCTGCTGGGGGAGGTCAGTAGAAATCCATAGAGGATTTGTAGAAACCTCAGCTTCACCTACCTGATGATTCAGTGGGATTTTCTGCTTTTCCTCTGGACAGTCCTGGGAATAGAGAGGACTGGGACATCTCTGTGGTGGATTTCTCTTAGTGGATCCATCTATCGAAAAACACAATATAATGTCTACATTTAAGGATGTGATGATGGGTAAATCTACTGTCAAGCTGGTGACCCGTGAACGCTGACTTCCTCCTGTTCCCAGAAGGCCAGAACGCTTACCAGATTCCCCACTCCTATGTTTTGTCAGTCCAAGCTGCTCTGTCCATTCCACACTTTGCCTGTAGTGCCTCTGTCTGCCCGGAGAGTGTGAGCTTCCTCCGGTTCTTTAAAGGGGTTCTCCAGGAATTAGTAAAATGAAAATACGTAACTATTACTTTATAATAAATCTATTCCCAAATACCTTTAATTAGTTATAATGGCTCGTTTTCTCTGGGGAGCAATAATTAGGAGAAATAAAATAGCTGCCGTCCTATTAGTACACACAAAACCTGTCCTAATCACACAGGAGGACAAGTTACTTCAAAGCACTGAGGTAAAGAGCTGCCTCATCCTCCTCTTTGCTCTGCTTGTCAGGGATTCTGGTCCTGAATACAGTTTAATATGATCTGCAGCTGAATCTCTGTAGGAATGGAGTTCATGAGGAGACATGAAGTACAGAGAGGAGGTGGGGATGTGGCTGTGTCCTGCTAGGTGATTTAGGACAGCAGCCATTTTATTTCTCCTAATGACTGCTCCCCAGACAAAACGAGCCATTATAACTAATGAAAGATATTTGGGAATAGATTTATAATAAAGTAATATTTATGTATTTTCTTAAATCCCGGAGAACCCCTTTAAGGGCCAGCATGTGTTCGTCCTAATCTGTCCAGCCTATTGTTAGCCCGGGTTATTTCAGGAAAGGTGCCTGAGCATTAGGTACTAGTTGCTAGTTTCCTATGAGGGTGAACCATTCCTCTGCTCATTTGTCATTTATTGATTTTATTCATGTTAACAGGATTTAACACTTTGCTGCCTGACCTTTGAACAGTTTACTGGATTGCACAAACGCTGCCTGCCCCGACGTTGGCTTGTTTCCTGCTTATGCTTCTGTCTGATCCTTTGGTGCTCTTGATACCTCTGGATGAGCAGCCACTGAACAAAAACTGCTCCAAGAGGAGATGGCCTGGTGGTTCCCTCACAGTCCAAATGAATTAAAGTGTGAAAAGCAGGGGGTCCACTTATATAACTCTCTTTGGAGTAGCCCGAAGCCAAATCTGTTCAATGGCACAGTGGATCTACAGCCACTTCTGTAACGCTAACTCTCAAAACTGTTCTCTCCTCTACAGTCATGGAAGGTCTCCTCTTACCCGGTGATGTGAGGGGCTGGTGATTCTCCATCATGATGTCCGTGTACAGATCCTTGTGTTCTTCTAAATACTCCCACTCCTCCATGGAGAAATAGACAGCGACATCCTGACACCTTATAGGAACCTGACAACACAAGGACACAGTCATTACCAGACCCCTCCCTTGGCGTTATTGTATAATGTCCCAGCATTCCCAGCAGCGCTCACCTCTCCGCTCAGCAGCTCAGTGATCCTGGTGGTAAGTTCTAGGATCTTCTGCTCATGTATCAGGGAATGAGGTGTAGGCTCGGTGATGGGGTTCTGGGTCCTGCTCCGTCCTCCCAACACACGGGGTGTCACACACTCACCAGACGACTTCTTCACTACTGTGTAATCCTGTGTACGGGGAGACGCCGATCACTACAGAGATTCTAAGAATCCTTCACCTTTCCAGTCATTTCCCTGTTTTATTACTAGAGATAAGAGTGATGTCATGTGAGACTCTCACCTCTCCAGTTATCAAGGAGATGATCTCCAGGGTGAGGTCTAATATCCTCGCAGCCATGTGGTCTCTCTCCTTCTCCATCCTTGGTGGGTCATTGATGGAAAGGACCATTGTCTTTAAACAAAAAAAGAGTCCTGCACCTAAGAAACCGGTGGGAATCAAGGATTGAGAGAAAAGTCACATTTGGATTAAAGTGGATCATTTCCTCTGACGGGAACAGAAATACACAAAACACAACACTGATGTGAACAAGCCCTTAAGTAACACTGTGCTGTAAGGGTATTTTACTTACTTTAGTATTGATTGGTTCTGACCCCTTTAATTATTGTATCACCTTCTATATTCTTTATAATCTAGTGAGTTATGGATAGTCAGATAACAAATACAAACTCCCCACTGAGCTGTGAAGGTCACATTCCAGAGTGGTTAACTCATTGGACGTCAGTACTCCACACTGGACGTCTTTAGGAGGTGGGGCTAAAAGGTACAAAGCTTTGTGCACAAAGGTAAAAAATGGAGCTCCACTGAGAACATCATCCAGGTACCATGTTGTAGGTCAATATCTGTTTATTGTATCCCCATGAGGGCCCCCCTCCAGGTCAGGTGATTGATGATTATTTACCTTTCTTTATTCTTTTATTTGCCTGTTTTTCCATATATATATACACTGCTCAAAAAAATAAAGGGAACACAAAAATAACACATCCTACATCTGAGTTACTTAAATATTCTTCTGAAATACTTTGTTCTTTACATAGTTGAATGTGCTGACAACAAAATCACACAAAAATAAAAAAATGGAAATCAAATTTTTCAACCCATTGAGGTCTGGATTTGGAGTCACACTCAAAATTAAAGTGGAAAAACACACTACAGGCTGATCCAACTTTTATGTAATGTCCTTAAAACAAGTCAACATGAGGCTCAGTAGTGTGTGTGGCCTCCACGTGCCTGTATGACCTCCCTACAACGCCTGTGCATGCTCCTGATGAGGTGGCGGACGGTCTCCTGAGAGATCTCCTCCCAGACCTGGACTAAAGCATCTGCCAACTCCTGGACAGTCTGTGGTGCAACGTGACGTTGGTGGATAGAGCGAGACATGATGTCCCAGATGTGCTCAATTGGATTCAGGTCTGGGGAACGGGCGGGCCAGTCCATAGCATCAATGCCTTCGTCTTGCAGGAACTGCTGACACACTCCAGCCACATAAGGTCTAGCATTGTCTTGCATTAGAAGGAACCCAGGGCCAACCGCACCAGCATATGGTCTCACAAGGGGTCTGAGGATCTCATCTCGGTACCTAATGGCAGTCAGGCTACCTCTGGCGAGCACATGGAGGGCTGTGTGCCCCTCCAAAGAAATGCCACCCCACACCATTACTGACCCAATGCCAAACCGGTCATGCTGGAGGATGTTGCAGGCAGCAGAACGTTCTCCACGGCGTCTACAGACTGTCACGTCTGTCACATGTGCTCAGTGTAAACCTGCTTTCATCTGTGAAGAGCACAGGGCGCCAGTGGCGAATTTGCCAATCTTGGTGTTCTCTGGCAAATGCCAAACGTCCTGCACGGTGTTGGGCTGTAAGCACAACCCCCACCTGTGGATGTCGGGCCCTCATATCACCCTCATGGAGTCTGTTTCTGACCATTTGAGCATACACATGCACATTTGTGGCCTGCTGGAGGTCATTTTGCAGGACTCTGGCAGTGCTCCTCCTGTTCCTCCTTGCACAAAGGCGGAGGTAGCGGTCCTGCTGCTGGGTTGTTGACCTCCTACGGCCTCCTCCACGTCTCCTGATGTACTGGCCTGTCTCCTGGTAGCGCCTCCATGCTCTAGACACTACGCTGACAGACACAGTAAACCTTCTTGCCACAGCTCGCATTGATGTGCCATTCTGGATAAGATGCACTACCTGAGCCACTTGTGTGGGTTGTAGACTCCGTCTCATGCTACCACTAGAGTGAAAGCACCACCAGCATTCAAAAGTGACCAAAACAGCCAGGAAGCATAGGAACTGAGAAGTGGTCTGTGGTCACCACCTGCAGAACCACTCCTTTATTGGGGGTGTCTTGCTAATTGCCTATAATTTCCACCTGTTGTCTATCCCATTTGCACAACAGCATGTGAAATTGATTGTCACTCAGTGTTGCTTCCTAAGTGGACAGTTTGATTTCACAGAAGTGTGATTGACTTGGAGTTACATTGTGTTGTTTAGAGAGGACCTTTCACCAGAATAAAACATCTAAACTAACTATACAGACATGTAGAGCGGCGCCCAGGGATCTCCCTGCACTTACTGTTATACCTGGGCGCCGCTCCGTTCTCCGGTTATAGCCTCCGGTATCTTCATAGTTAGGCTCCACCCAGGGGAACCTGACAGCGTCTCTTTCTCCTATGCTGTAGCGCTGGCCAATCGCAGCGCTCAGCTCATAGCCTGAGAGAAAAAAAAAACTCTCAGGCTATGAGCTGAGCGCGGCGATTGGCCAGGTAGTCCCCTGAAATGGTCTTCCAACAGTCTTGAAGGAGTTCCCAGAGATGCTTAGCACTTGTTGGCCCTTTTGCCTTCACTCTGCGGTCCAGCTCACCCCAAACCATCTTGATTGGGTTCAGGTGCGGTGACTGTAGAGGCCAGGTCATCTGGCGCAGCACCCCATCACTCTCCTTCATGGTCAAATAGCCCTTAATTTCAAAGTTTTCCCAATTTTTCGGCTGACTGACTGACCTTCATTTCTTAAAGTAATGATGGCCACTCGTTTTTCTTTACTTAGCTGCTTTTTTCTTGCCATAATACAAATTCTAACAGTCTATTCAGTAGGACTATCAGCTGTGTATCCACCTGACTTCTCCTCAACGCAACTGATGGTCCCAACCCCATTTATAAGGCAAGAAATCCCACTTATTAAACCTGACAGGGCACACCTGTGAAGTGAAGACCATTTCAGGGGACTACCTCTTGAAGCTCATTAAGAGAATGCCAAGAGTGTGCAAAGCAGTAATCAAAGCAAAAGGTGGCTACTTTGAAGAACCTAGAATATGACATATTTTCAGTTGTTTCACACTTGTTTGTTATGTATATAATTCCACATGTGTTAATTCATAGTTTTGATGCCTTCATAGTCATGAAAATAAAGAAAACTTTTGAATGAGAAGGTGTGTCCAAACTTTTGGTCTGTACTGTATATTCACACTTTGTAAATATTTTTTGTCACTTAGCCTGTGTAGCCCGTCTATTGATTCTCAAATTTACATTAAAACAAACACAATGGTGGACATTAATCACTAGTGGCATCCCCATAAGCTGGTCTTGATACCCCTGTGCTGGAGTAACATGCACCTACTTTATTAAGAGGCAGATGCTCGGGACTAACGTAGACTTCAGCTATAACCTACAGCAGATTCCGGTATAAGTTATATAGTAAATCTGGCAGACTGTGAGACTCCGCCCCTCTGCTAAGTCCCACCCCTTTTGTTGTCACTTCAGAAATGTGGAGAGAAGCTCAAAAAGTAGCAAATTATGGCACAAATACGGCGCTCATAACATCTACAAGTTCTTAATGGCACAATATTGGCGTGAACACATTAATAGATGCCCCCTAATAATTTATAGCTTACATTATTATGGACATGGTGATATTACTTTGTATTTATTTATTTTTTTTAGACAACAACCAGTTTTTGAAGGACAAAATGTTTTTTTTTTATATATATATATATATTTTATTTAGCATTTTCTTTAGTCCCTTTTAGGGATTTGAGTTTTCCATTGACAGGCAGCCTTCTACCTCAGTCTCACCACTTAGATGCCACGGTCAGTACTGACTGGTTGTGATAGAAGCAGATCTCTATAATACAGACCCACATGATCGGCGCAGGTCAGGAAGGAGCTAAAGAGAAGTCCTGTCCTCGTCCTGTCAGTCGCCTCTTTCTTCTAATCGTTGGTGTTCTGCTCCGGGGTCAGTAGGTGCGGTAGGTGGGGGATCGCCTCTATCAGGACCCCACTAATCCTGGGAATGGAGGGGCTGCAGAGCTGCTTTACTGCTGAATCTCCTCCACAGTCCCTGCTCATTAGAGCTCCGGCCTCCGCTGTGCAGGGACAGTGAGGAGAGGACACAGCGCTGCAGCCCCTTCATCTAGAAGAGGTTGTCCCCACCGACCACACACTGACTCCATATCCTAGTGACATCACAGAACAGTGTGTGATGGAAGACCCCTCTAATCCAGGAGAACAGCCCCTCTTACAGGGGTCTGGGGGTCTCCTAATATTCCAGGGGGAGAGCAGACATGTCTGAGGAGAACTCCCCTCCTGACCTCCAGACTGTGTGAGCAGAGACTCTCTATGGCCGGTGCTGCCCCCTGCTGGCTGGACCTGCTATATGTCACCTATAGAACCGCTCCATTCTAATAAACTCAGAACCAAGACCAATAACTGACCTGCAGATCTCACCTCCTGGGGCTGCAGGACCTGCGATGACGTCACTCTGGTCACATGACAGGAAGTGCTGAACAGTGAAAGACCTCCACTGCTTTACTCCTCCCCTCATGTGACTGATCACATGACTGTGACATCATCAAAGGTCCTGAAGTCACTATAATCTAACATGATAAATTCGGATATTTTCAATAGTAATGGCTAATTCCCTTACGTCCTAACCAGTGGCACAAATGGGGGTATTCTGCCCCTGTGGACTGGTTAGGACAGGTGGAAGTTTTAATGAAACAATAAAAAAACACTTGCATGCACACGCCCTCCCTGCCCCCAATAAAGAGGGGTGTGACCCTCCGAACCTTGTGTTTTTTTCTGTCCTGCGGACAGGACGGGGCGGGTGGTGCACTCCTCCATCCTGCGGTGGAGAGATTGTCTTTTCCCTTTCTTTACTTTGTTCCTTGGGAACTGGGCCGCTCCTCCTATGCGGCCTGAGGATGTCCTCTGGCCTTGGCTGATTTTTGCTCCCTTGTACAGAGCCCTGTCACTGTTGGGGCTTACCTCATTCACGGAGGCTGTAGCGGCGTCCCGCATGTTCGGCTGGGCGCCGCCATCTTGCGGAAGTGACGTCAGGTGACGTCACTTCCGGGTTTCTCTCCGGCCGATCGCAGTAACGTCGGCCGGAGGTGTATTTTGATTGTCCAAGGCCG
This sequence comes from Bufo bufo, assembly GCF_905171765.1. Classification (NCBI taxonomy): domain Eukaryota; kingdom Metazoa; phylum Chordata; class Amphibia; order Anura; family Bufonidae; genus Bufo; species Bufo bufo. Next base: position 614,123,714 of record NC_053392.1, read on the forward strand.
TGGGGGGCCTTTAAATGTTTCAGGGTCCCTCTCTGGGTCCATAGTATATCGTTTTGGCATTTAGTTCCAAAGATATAAACTTAGAGGTTTACCCCGCCCCTTTTGCGGGCGGGGCTTTCTTTTTGGCGCCAACAACCCTATTTAAACTTGGTGAAGCTCCAGGTTCAGTCTCCTGAAGCGCAGCTTGCTGTTAACCTTGAGTGTGGTTTGGTGCTAGAGTGTTTGCTAACCTCTGTGTGCTGAAAATCTTTTTTGCTTACGATAAGAGCTTGCTAGGATCTTCTGGGTAAAGATCCTGAAGCTTGCGATTAAGCTCTGTTTCTTGAATTTTGCTAAATTCATTTCTCTTTTAATTTTCAGCCATGTCGTCTACCGGTGACGGTGAGCGAGAGCCCAGCAGGAAGTCCGCGGGCAAGAGGCGCCACCTGCAGTGCCATGACTGCCAGATCGTGCTGGAGGACTCCTATGATTTCTCCCGGTGCCCATCCTGTAGGGCCAAGACCCTCCCCCAGCTGGAGCCATCTGTCCACGACGTGGTCGATTGGGTGAAGGGGTACATGGAGTCCAACATGAGCCAGGTCAACGCCTCCATACAGGAGCTGAAGAGTACCCTGGTCTCCAAACGTCATCGTCCCTCCTCCCCCCATCGTGCGATGGAGGTCTCGGGGGGTCAGGAGGCGAGAGAAGGTTCAGCCTCTTCCTCCTCGAATGACGAGGATGGATTCTCATATTTTTTTCCGCTGGAGAGGGCCCAGCGGCTACTAAAATCCGTCCGGTCGGGGGACCAGGACGTTGATCCGGGGGAAGCCTCATCCTCTGCCTCTAGGGGGCCTAGGGCCTTTAAAGCAGATGATTCTCTCCTGTCTCTGATGAAAACAGAGTGGAGAAAGCCAGAGAAAGGTCCAGTGTTGACCAAAAGGTTCAAGGCTGTGTTTCCGGTCAAAGAGGATCAGGTATCGTCCTGGGGGCCTGTCCCCAAAGTGGACATGGTGATCGCAAAGTTATCCAGAAGGACCCTGATCCCATCAGACGACGGGTCAAGTTTGCTGGACCCAATGGACCGGAAGGCGGACTGCGCCCTTAGGCACGCTTATTCCTCGGCCTCCGCCTCAGTCGCAATTTCCTCGTCTGAAGTGGCGAATTTTCTAAAATCTAGATTCTCCCAAATTCAGTCTGACCTGGACCAAGGGGTCTCTAGGGACGACATTCTGGCCTCATGTAAGACGGCCAGCCTTGCCATTGACTTCTTGTGTGACGCAGCTCCACAACAATTGAAGCTGGCATCCAAGTCCATGGCTCTTTCAACCGCGGGCAGGCGTCCGCTTTGGTTGAAACCTTGGAAGGCCGATACAACCTCAAAACATAATCTTTGTGCAATGGCATATGAACCCGGCAAACTCTTTGGTGCAGAGCTTGACCACATAATGGAGGGGCTGCCGGACAAGAAGGGCAAGTCCCTTCCCCAGCAGTCTTTTCGTGGTCGGGGCAAGGGGTATAGTTCCAGAGCGGAACCGCAACCCAGACCCCAGAGGAATTGGGGTTCCCGTAGAGGAGGAAAATCCTCTCGGGGTTCTAGACCCCCCAAGAAGTCCTCGGCGCTCTGATTGCGGGCCTCCTCGAGGCTCTTGGTATTTAGCCGGTCTGACTGGAAATCTCGGGCTCCCTTCTCCCCACATTCCCGTAGGCGGTCGCCTACAGCACTTTCTACCTTGTTGACAGGATCATATCCAGGACAGTTGGGTCCTGCGTGTAATTTCTCAGGGCTACCTTGTAGACTTGAGCACTTTGCCTCTGGACAAGTTTGTCCAAACAAGGCTTCTTCCCAGCAACAAGCAGAAGATTCTAGAAAGTTACGTGCTATAATACTTCCAGAAGGGGGCCTTAGAAGAGGTTCCTCTCAAAGAGAGGGGAACAGGTGTCTACTCCCCAGTTTTCCTGGTACCCAAGAGTACCGGAGGTTGGAGGATGAATATAGATCTGAGGTTCTTCAACCGTTTCATAAAACAAAAGAAGTTCCGTATGGAAACTATCCAGTCAGTGACCAATCTTCTTATACCGGGAGATTTCTTGGCAACCTTAGACCTCAAGGATGCTTATCTCCATATTCCCATCCATCCTGAGTCCAGAAGATTCTTAAGGATCGCTGTAAACATCGGGGGGGTCCTAAAACATTTTTAGTTTGTGGCCCTCCCGTTTGGGATTTCTTCAGCCCCACACACTTTCACCAAAGTAGCGGTCTCTGTGGTGGCCGCACTAAGGCTTCAGGGCCTGAGTATAGTTCCATACCTAGACGACTGGCTCCTCAGAGCTCCTTCCCAAGCGATCCTGTCCCAACACATCCAACAGGCTGTTACATTCCTACATCAGTTAGGATGAATAATCAATTGGGACAAATCCCAACTTCAACCAGCCACCTCGGTAAGGTTCCTGGGGTTCATGGTGGATTCAGTCAGGATGACGATTCATCTCACTCGCTAATTTCTAACGATAATTTGTTTTCCCTTAGTCCTAACAGTGGCGCACAAATTTCCCCCCCTATGCTTATTAATTGTGGTTATGTTTGTCTACTTGTAATTACACAGGGTTCGGAGGGTCACACCCCTCTTTATTGGGGGCAGGGAGGGCGTGTGCATGCCAGTGTTTTTTTATTGTTTCATTAAAACTTCCACCTGTCCTAACCAGTCCACAGGGGCAGAATACCCCCATTTGTGCCACTGTTAGGATTAAGGGAAAACAAATTATCGTTAGAAATTAACGAATACTTTACTCCGTAAGGACTTTCTGACGTCACAATAACATATGAGATCCCTAGGTCACGTGGGCCGGCAGGTATAGGAATCTGGCATTAAAAATTTCCGATTTTATCATGTTAGATTATAGTGACCACAGGACCTTTGATGATGTCACAGTCATGTGATCAGTCACATGAGGGGAGGAGTAGAGCAATGCATGTTTTGTTTCACAGTTCAGCACTTCCTGTCATGTGACCAGTGTGACGTCATCGCAGGTCCTGCAGCCCCAGGAGGTGAGATCTGCAGGTCAGTTATTGGTCTTGGTTCTGGGTTTATTAGAATGGAGCGGTTCTATAGGTGACATATAGCAGGTCCAGCCAGCAGGGGGCAGCACCGGCCATAGAGAGTCTCTGCTCACACAGTCTGGAGGTCAGGAGGGGAGTTCTCCTCAGACATGTCTGCTCTCCCCCTGGAATATTAGGAGACCCCCAGACCCCTGTAAGAGGGGCTGTTCTCCTGGATTAGAGGGGTCTTCCATCACACACTGTTCTGTGATGTCACTAGGATATGGAGTCAGTGTGTGGTCGGTGGGGACAACCTCTTCTAGATGAAGGGGCTGCAGCGCTGTGTCCTCTCCTCACTGTCCCTGCACAGCGGAGGCCGGAGCTCTAATGAGCAGGGACTGTGGAGGAGATTCAGCAGTAAAGCAGCTCTGCAGCCCCTCCATTCCCAGGATTAGTGGGGTCCTGATAGAGACGAGCCCCCACCTACCGCACCTACTGACCCTGGAGCAGAACACCAGCGATTAGAGGAAAGAGGCGACTGACAGGACGAGGACAGGACTTCTCTTTAGCTCCTTCCTGACCTGCGCCGATCATGTGGGTCTGTATTATAGAGATCTGCTTCTATCACAACCAGTCAGTACTGACCGTGGCATCTAAGTGGTGAGACTGAGGTAGAAGGCTGCCTGTCAATGGAAAACTCAAATCCCTAAAAGGGACTAAAGAAAATAAAATATAAAAAAAAAACATTTTCCCCCTTGGAAACAAAAACAGAAACAAAAATAAATACAAAGTAATATCACCATGTCCATAATAATGTCAACTATAAATTATTGAGGGGCATCTATTAATGTGTTCACGCCAATATTGTGCCATTAAAAACTTGTAGATGTTATGAGCGCCGTATTTGTGCCATAATTTGCTACTTTTTGAGCTTCTCTCCACATTTCTGAAGTGACAACAAAAGGGGTGGGACTTAGCAGAGGGGCGGAGTCTCACAGTCTGCCAGGTTTACTGTATAACTTATACCGGAATCTGCTGTAGGTTATAGCTGAAGTCTACGTTAGTCCCGAGCATCTGCCTCTTAATAAAGTAGGTGCATGTTACTCCAGCACAGGGGTATCAAGACCAGCTTATGGGGATGCCACTAGTGTTTAATGTCCACCATTGTGTTTGTTTTAATGTGAATTTGATGTTTTGAGAATTAATAGACGGGCTACACAGGCTAAGTGACAAAAAATATTTACAAAGTGTGAATATATACATATATACACTGAAGAAAAATATAAACGCAATGCTTTTGGTTTTGCTCCCATTTTACATGAGCTGAACTCAAAGATCTGAAACATTTTCTACAGACACAAAAGACCCATTACTCTCCAATATTGTTCACAAATCTGTCTAAATCTGTGTTAGTGAGCACTTCTCCTTTGCCGAGATAATCCATCCCACCTCACAGATGTGGCATATCAAGGTGCTGATTAGACAGCATGAATATTGCACAGCTGTGCCTTAGACTTCCCACAATAAAAGTCCACTCTGAAATGTGCACTTTGATCACACAGCACAATGCCACAGATGTCGCAACGTTTGAGGGAGCGTGCAGTTGGCATGCTGACTGCAGGAATGTCTAGAAGAGGTGTTGCCTGTGCAATGAATGTTAATTTCTCTACCATAAGCCGTCTTCAAAGGCGTTTCAGAGAATTTGGCAGTACATCCAACCGGCCTCACAATCGCAGACCATGTGTAACCACACCAGCCCAGGACCTCCACATCCAGCATGTTCACCTCCATGATCTTCTGAGACCAGCCACCCGGACAGCTGCAGCAACAATCGGTTTGCATAACCAAAGAATTTCTGCACAAACTGTCAGAAGCCGTCTCAGGGAAGCTCATCTGCTCGTCGTCCTCATCGGGGTCTGGACCTGACTGCAGTTCATCGTCGTAACTGACTTGAATGGGCAAATACTCACATTCGATGGCGTCTGGCACGTTGGAGAGGCGTTCTGTTAACGGATGAGTCCCGGCTTTCACTGTTCAGGGCAGATGGCAGACAGCGTGTGTGGCGTCGTGTGGGTGAGCGGTTTGCCGATGTCAACGTTGTGGATGGAGTGGCCCATGGTGGCGGTGAGGTTATGGTATGGGCAGGCGTATGTTATGGACAATGAACACAGGTGCATTTTATTGATGGCACTTTGAATGCACAGAGACACCGTGAGGAGATCCTGAGGCCCATTGTTGTGCCATTCATCCACGACCATCACCTCATGTTGCAGCATGATAATGCACGGCCCCATATTGCAAGGATCTGTACACAATTTCTGGAAGCTGAAAACATCCCAGTTTTTGCATGGCCAGCATACTCACCGGACATGGTACCCATTGAGCATGTTTGGGATGCTCTGGATCGGCGTATACGACAGCGTGTTCCAGTTCCTGCCAATATTCATCAACTTCGCACAGCTGTTGAAGAGGAGTGGACCAGCATTCCACAGGCCACAATCCACAACCTGATCAACTCTATGCGATGGAGATGTGTTGCACTGAGGCAAATAGTGGCAACACCAATACTGACTGGTTTTCTGACCCCCCCCCTTCCCCCCTCCAGTAAGGCAAAACTGTGCACATTTCAGAGTGGCCTTTTATTGTGGGAAGTCTAAGGCACACCTGTGCAATATTCATGCTGTCTAATCAGCACCTTGATATGCCACACCTGTGAGGTGGGATGGATTATCTCGGCAAATGAGAAGTGCTCACTAACACAGATTTAGACGGTGAACAATATTGGAGAGTAATGGGTCTTTTGTGTATGTAGAAAATGTTTCAGATCTTTGAGTTCAGGTCATGCAAAATGGGAGCAAAACCGAAAGTGTTGCGTTTATATTTTTGTTCAGCGTATGTATATATATCCAGTCGTGGCCAAAAGTTTTGAGAATTACATAAATATTGGAAAAGTTGCTGCTTAAGTTTTTATAATAGCAATTTGCATATACTCCAGAATGTTATGAAGAGTGATCAGATGAATTGCATAGTCCTTCTTTGCCATGAAAATTAACTTAAAGGGTTTCTACCACCACATTTTGACCTAATTAGCTGTCAGACACTAGCGATCTGCTAGTGTCTGATCTACCTAACAATGCTATTGTAATTCCTTTCTCTGCAGCGGTTACCCTAACAGACGTAGTTTTATTGGTATGCAAATGAGCCTCTAGGTGCTATGGGGGCGTCTTTTCAGCACCTAGAGGCTCCGTCCACTCACCATTTCTGTCGCCCAGCGCGCTCCAGCCCGCCCCAGCCCGCCCCTCTCCTCTAGATTGACAGCCTACTTCTCTCCCTCTTGGCCGAATTCTCGCGCCTGCGCCGTGTGCTTCTGTATTCGGCGCAGGCGCAGTGACGATTACGGCGCAGGGAGCAGTCCAACAGTCACTGCGCCGAATACAGAAGCACACGGCGCAGGCGCGAGTAGGCTGTCAATCTAGAGGAGAGGGGCGGGCTGGAGCGCGCTGGGCGGCAGAAATGGTGAGTGGACAGAGCCTCTAGGTGCTGAAAAGACGCCCCCATAGCACCTAGAGGCTCATTTGCATACCAATAAAAATACGTTTTTTAGGGTAACCGCTGCAGAGAAAGGAATTACAATAGCATGGTTAGGTAGAGCAGACACTAGCAGATCGCTAGTGTCTGACAGCTAATTAGGTCAAAATGTGGTGGTAGAAACCCTTTAATCCCCAAAAAAACTTTCCACTGCATTTCATTGCTGTCATTAAAGGACCTGCTGAGATCATTTCAGTAATCGTCTTGTTAACTCAGGTGAGAATGTTGACGAGCACAAGGCTGGAGATCATTATGTCAGGCTGATTGGGTTAAAATGGCAGACTTGACATGTTAAAAGGAGGGTGATGCTTGAAATCATTTTTCTTCCATTGTTAACCATGGTGACCTGCAAAGAAACGCGTGCAGCCATCATTGCGTTGCAAAAAAATGGCTTCACAGGCAAGGATATTGTGGCTACTAAGATTGCACCTCAATCAACAATTTATAGGATCATCAAGAACTTCAAGGAAAGAGGTTCAATTCTTGTTAAGAAGGCTTCAGGGCGTCCAAGAAAGTCCAGCAAGCGCCAGGATCGTCTCATAAAGAGGATTCAGCTGCGGGATCGGAGTGCCACCAGTGCAGAGCTTGCTCAGTAATGGCAGCAGGCAGGTGTGAGCACATCTGCACACACAGTGAGGCGAAGACTTTTGGAAGATGGCCTGGTGTCAAGAAGGGCAGCAAAGAAGCCACTTCTCTCCAAAAATAACATCAGGGACAGATTGATCTTCTGCAGAAAGTATGGTGAATGGACTGCTGAGGACTGGGGCAAAGTCATATTCTCCGATGAAGCCTCTTTCCGATTGTTTGGGGCATCAGGAAAAAGGCTTGTCCGGAGAAGAAAAGGTGAGCGCTACCATCAGTCCTGTGTCATGCCAACAGTAAAACATCCTGAGACCATTCATGTGTGGGGTTGCTTCTCATCCAAGGGAGTGGGCTCACTCACAATTTTGCCTAAAAACACAGCCATGAATAAAGAATGGCACCAAAACACCCTCCAACAGCAACTTCTTCCAACAATCCAAAAACAGTTTGGTGAAGAACAATGCATTTTCCAGCAAGATGGAGCACCGTGCCATAAGGCAAAAGTGATAACTAAGTGGCTCGGAGACCAAAACGTTGACATTTTGGGTCCATGGCCTGGAAACTCCCCAGATCTTGATCCCTTTGAGAACTTGTGGTCAATCCTCAAGAGGCGGGTGGACAAACAAAAACCCACTAATTCTGACAAACTCCAAGAAGTGATTATGAAAGAATGGGTTGCTATCAGTCAGGAATTGGCCCAGAAGTTGATTGAGAGCATGCCCAGTAGAGATGGCCCGAACTATCCGACGGCGAACAGTTCCCGGCGAACATAGCTTGTTCGCGTTCGCCTCTGCCGGGCGAACACATGCGATGTTCGGTCCGCCCCCTATACATCATCATTGAGCAAACTTTGACCCTGTACCTCACAGTCAGCAGACACATTCCAGCCAATCAGCAGCATACCCTCCCTCCCAGACCCTCCCACCTCCTGCACAGCATCCATTTTAGATTCATTCTGAAGCTGCAGTCTTAGTGAGAGGAGGGAGACTGTAACTGCTGCTGATTTAATTGGGAAATCGATAGCTAGGCTAGTGAATTCAGTGTCCACTCCAGTCCTGAAAGACTCATCTGATCTCTGCTGTAAGGACAGCGTCCTGACAGCACCCCAAAAAGCCCTTTTTAGGGCTGCAACATTAGTCTGCTTTTTTTTTTTCCTTTATATACATATTGCAGTTGCCTGGCCTGCCTGTGTGTGAGGAGCTGCAGGCCCACAGACTGTAGTGTGCCCACTGCCAGTGCTCACCCCTGTCATTCCGTGTGGCACAGGACTTTGCTTAAAAAAAGGCACTTAATTTTTACACTTTAATCTAAGGTTAGTTGCCTGCCAGTGTGTGTCAGGCTGACTTCCACTGACTGTAGTGTGCCCACTGCCAGTGCCCACCACTCATACCGGCTGGCACAGGACTTTGCATAAAAAAGGCATTTAATTTTTACACTTTAGTGTAATTTCAGCTGCTTGCCTGCTGCTAGTGTGTGTCAGGCCGACTTCAACTGACTGTAGTGTGCCCACTGCCAGTGCCCACCCCTGTCATCCCGTGTGGCACAGGACTTTGCTTAAAAAAAAGGCACTTCATTTTTACACTTTAATCTAAGGTTAGTTGCCTGCCAGTGTGTGTCAGGCCGACTTCAACTGACTGTAGTGTGCCCACTGCCAGTGCCCACCCCTGTCATCCCGAGTGGCACAGGACTTTGCTTAAAAAATAGGCACTTAATTTTTACACTTTAATCTAAGGTTAGTTGCCTGCCAGTGTGTGTCAGGCTGACTTCCACTGACTGTAGTGTGCCCACTGCCAGTGCCCACCACTCATACCGGCTGGCACAGGACTTTGCATAAAAAAGGCATTTAATTTTTACACTTTAGTGTAATTTCAGCTGCTTGCCTGCTGCTAGTGTGTGTCAGGCCGACTTCAACTGACTGTAGTGTGCCCACTGCCAGTGCCCACCCCTGTCATCCCGTGTGGCACAGGACTTTGCTTAAAAAAAAGGCACTTCATTTTTACACTTTAATCTAAGGTTAGTTGCCTGCCAGTGTGTGTCAGGCCGACTTCAACTGACTGTAGTGTGCCCACTGCCAGTGCCCACCACTCATACCGGCTGGCACAGGACTTTGCATAAAAAAGGCATTTAATTTTTACACTTTAGTGTAATTTCAGCTGCTTGCCTGCTGCTAGTGTGTGTCAGGCCGACTTCAACTGACTGTAGTGTGCCCACTGCCAGTGCCCACCCCTGTCATCCCGTGTGGCACAGGACTTTGCTTAAAAAAAAGGCACTTCATTTTTACACTTTAATCTAAGGTTAGTTGCCTGCCAGTGTGTGTCAGGCCGACTTCAACTGACTGTAGTGTGCCCACTGCCAGTGCCCACCCCTGTCATCCCGAGTGGCACAGGACTTTGCTTAAAAAATAGGCACTTAATTTTTACACTTTAATCTAAGGTTAGTTGCCTGCCAGTGTGTGTCAGGCTGACTTCCACTGACTGTAGTGTGCCCACTGCCAGTGCCCACCACTCATACCGGCTGGCACAGGACTTTGCATAAAAAAGGCATTTAATTTTTACACTTTAGTGTAATTTCAGCTGCTTGCCTGCTGCTAGTGTGTGTCAGGCCGACTTCAACTGACTGTAGTGTGCCCACTGCCAGTGCCCACCCCTGTCATCCCGTGTGGCACAGGACTTTGCTTAAAAAAAAGGCACTTCATTTTTACACTTTAATCTAAGGTTAGTTGCCTGCCAGTGTGTGTCAGGCCGACTTCAACTGACTGTAGTGTGCCCACTGCCAGTGCCCACCCCTGTCATCCCGAGTGGCACAGGACTTTGCTTAAAAAATAGGCACTTAATTTTTACACTTTAATCTAAGGTTAGTTGCCTGCCAGTGTGTGTCAGGCCGACTTCAACTGACTGTAGTGTGCCCACTGCCAGTGCCCACCCCTGTCATCCCGAGTGGCACAGGACTTTGCTTAAAAAATAGGCACTTAATTTTTACACTTTAATCTAAGGTTAGTTGCCTGCCAGTGTGTGTCAGGCTGACTTCCACTGACTGTAGTGTGCCCACTGCCAGTGCCCACCACTCATACCGGCTGGCACAGGACTTTGCATAAAAAAGGCATTTAATTTTTACACTTTAGTGTAATTTCAGCTGCTTGCCTGCTGCTAGTGTGTGTCAGGCCGACTTCAACTGACTGTAGTGTGCCCACTGCCAGTGCCCACCCCTGTCATCCCGTGTGGCACAGGACTTTGCTTAAAAAAAAGGCACTTCATTTTTACACTTTAATCTAAGGTTAGTTGCCTGCCAGTGTGTGTCAGGCCGACTTCAACTGACTGTAGTGTGCCCACTGCCAGTGCCCACCCCTGTCATCCCGAGTGGCACAGGACTTTGCTTAAAAAATAGGCACTTAATTTTTACACTTTAATCTAAGGTTAGTTGCCTGCCAGTGTGTGTCAGGCTGACTTCCACTGACTGTAGTGTGCCCACTGCCAGTGCCCACCACTCATACCGGCTGGCACAGGACTTTGCATAAAAAAGGCATTTAATTTTTACACTTTAGTGTAATTTCAGCTGCTTGCCTGCTGCTAGTGTGTGTCAGGCCGACTTCAACTGACTGTAGTGTGCCCACTGCCAGTGCCCACCCCTGTCATACCGAGTGGCACAGGACTTTGCTTAAAAAATAGGCACTTAATTTTTACACTTTAATCTAAGGTTAGTTGCCTGCCAGTGTGTGTCAGGCTGACTTCCACTGACTGTAGTGTGCCCACTGCCAGTGCCCACCACTCATACCGGCTGGCACAGGACTTTGCTTAAAAAAGGCATTTAATTTTTACACTTTAATGTAATTTCAGCTGCTTGCCTGCTGCTAGTGTGTGTCAGGCTGACTTCAACTGACTGTAGTGTGCCCACTGCCAGTGCCCACCCCTGTCATACCGAGTGGCACAGGACTTTGCTTAAAAAATAGGCACTTAATTTTTACACTTTAATCTAAGGTTAGTTGCCTGCCAGTGTGTGTCAGGCTGACTTCCACTGACTGTAGTGTGCCCACTGCCAGTGCCCACCACTCATACCGGCTGGCACAGGACTTTGCATAAAAAAGGCATTTAATTTTTACACTTTAGTGTAATTTCAGCTGCTTGCCTGCTGCTAGTGTGTGTCAGGCCGACTTCAACTGACTGTAGTGTGCCCACTGCCAGTGCCAACCACTGATACCGGGTGGCACAGTAGCTTGCCGATAAATAAGGCATTTAATTTTTAGACAGTAGTCTAAATTCAGTTGCTTGCCTGCTGCCAGTGTGTGTCAGGCCCGCTTCCACTGACTGTAGTGTGCCCACTGCCAGTGCCAACCACTGATACCGGGTGGCACAGTAGCTTGCCGATAAATAAGGCATTTAATTTTTAGACAGTAGTCTAAATTCAGTTGCTTGCCTGCTGCCAGTGTGTGTCAGGCCCTCTTCCACTGACTGTAGTGTGCCCACTGCCAGTGCCAACCACTCATACCGGGTGGCACAGTAGCTTGCCGATAAATAAGGCATTTAATTTTTACACTTTAGTGTAATTTCAGTTGCTTGCCTGCTGCCAGTGTGTGTCAGGCCCGCTTCTACTGACTGTAGTGTGCCCACTGCCAGTGCCAACCACTGATACCATCTCCCCGTTCGAAAAATCTATTCAATAAATGGCACCCAGATTGGGGACGTTAGAGGGATTAAACTGATGAGAATAGTACTACAGAAAATACCACTCATATCGGGTGTGACAGTAAATTGCACGGCGCAGACGCAGTCACCGTGGATAAAAACAAAGGGGAGGGAGCCAGCGTTTTTTTAACCATCTCCCCGTTCGAAAAATCAATTCAATTGACCTTTCGGGGACCCTTGGTGTTGTACGTGGCTGGGTGGAGGAAGAAACCTTCAATGACATCACCGGGACGTGGCTAGCTTGGTATCCAACCTTGTGCAAATGGGGAGTTTGCGGTTGTGCAAATGAACTGTTTGCGGTGCATTAAAAGGGGAGTTTGGTCTGTCAATGTCTGTGATGCGGGCGTAACCCTTACACTACCTGATCGATACAACATCATACCTGATCGTATACACACACTGGATGTTTTAAAGCACGTTATTCCAAACAATTTAGGAATGTTAGTTGATTTATGCCCTTTATGGATTAAAACCCGACTCTGCGTCCACTACGTAATTTTCCATGGGAGTTTTGCCATAGATCCCCCTCCGGCATGCCACAGTCCAGGTGTTAGACCCCTTGAAACAACTTTCTCATCACTATTGTGGCCAGAAAGAGTCCCTGTGGGTTTTAAAATTCGCCTGTCTATTGAAGTCTATGGCGGTTCGCCCGGTTCGCCAGTTCGCGAACATTTGCGGAAGTTCTCGTTCGCTGTTCGCGAACTGAAAATTTTATGTTCGCGACATCACTAATGCCCAGTCGAATTGCAGAGGTCCTGAAAAAGAAGGGCCAACACTGCAAATACTGACTCTTTGCATAAATGTCATGTAATTGCCGATAAAAGCCTTTGAAACGTATGAAGTGCGTGTAATTATATTTCACTACATCACAGAAACAACTGTGAAGGAGCCCAGCACCGCCTATGTCTCCTCCTTTCATCAACGATAGATAGTCGTAATCTCGCGATGCGTGAGATCGCGCATGCGCAGTTCTTTCCCTGAGGCTGATGCCAGCACAAGGAAGAAAACTATACCGGCACTGCGCAGGCGCGAGCTCGCGCATCGCGAGATTACGGCTATCTATCGTTGATGAAAGGAGGAGACATAGGCGGTGCTGGGCTCCTTCACAGGCGGGCGTGGCTGGGCACAAGGAAGCTTTGTCACCTGAGGTAGGCGGATCGAATGAAAGGGAGGGCGGCGATTTCAGCTCAGAAGGCGGCGCTGGGCACCTAAACGACATGGCTGCAGACGGGCACCTTTCACCATGAGTCGTCCCCTTGGACACATTTTGAAGTGATTGACAGGTGATATAAACCACTTTCTTATGAATATAGAGCCACAGGGGCATTTGATAAACTCACTTTAGGATTCAGTGTTTTACAAGGCACATCGCCATATGTTTAGCTTATAGGGCTCATTTCTGATGACAGAATCCCTTTAAGGGCTTGTTCACATCAGAGTTGTGTTTTGCGCATTTCTGTTCCTGTCAGAGATAATGATCCACTTTAATCCAAATGTGACTTTGCTCTCAATCCTTCTTGATTTCCACCGGTTTCTTAGGTTCAGGACTCTCTTCTTTTTAAAGATGATGGTTCTTTCCATCAGTGACCCACCAAGGATGGAGAAGGACAGAGACCACATGGCTGCGAGGATATTAGACCTCACCCTGGAGATCATCTCCTTGATAACTGGAGAGGTGAGAGTCTCACATGACGTCACTCTTATCTCTAGTAATAAAACAGGGAAATGTCTGGAAAGGTGAAGGATTCTTAGAATCTCTGTAGTGATCGGCGTCTCCCCATACACAGGATTACACAGTAGTGAAGAAGTCGTCTGGTGAGTGTGTGACACCCCGTGTGTCAGGAGGATGGTGCAGGACCCAGAGCCCCATCACCGAGCCTCCACCTCATTCCCTGATACATGAGCAGAAGATCCTAGAACTTACCACCAGGATCACCGAGCTGCTAAGCGGAGAGGTGAGCGCTGCTGGGAATGCTGGGACATTATACAATAACGCCAAGGGAGGTGTCTGGTAATGACTGTGTCCTTGTGCTGTCAGGTTCCTATAAGGTGTCAGGATGTCGCTGTCTATTTCTCCATGGAGGAGTGGGAGTATTTAGAAGAACACAAGGATCAGTACAAGGATGTCATAACGGTGAATCACCAGTCCCTCACATCACCAGGTAAGAGGAGACCTTCCATGACTGTAGAGGAGAGAACAGTTTTGAGAGTTGGCTGGGTTCACACTTGAGCGTTTTACAGCGCGTTCAAATGCGCTGTAAAACGCTCAACACATGAAAACCAATGCTTCCCTATGGCCCTGGTTCTCACTTGAGCGTTTTACAGCGCGTTTGAACGCGCTGAAAAACGCCCTACGCTCAAAAAAGTTCTTGAGCTTCTTTGGGGCGTTTTGTCACGCGTTTGCGGCCATAGGACACTGCTGTCAATCACACAAACGTGCGTAATACGCGGGTTGACTATGGACAAAAACGCGCGATAAAAACGTGCGTTAAACGCGCATATCAAATACGCTCAACTGTGAACCCAACCTTAGCGTTACAGAAGTGGATGTAGATCCACTGTGCTATTAAACAGATTTAGCTTGAGGCTACTCCAAAGGGAGTTATATAAGTGGACCCCGTGCTTTTCACACTTTACTTCATATGGACTGTGAGGGAACCACCAGGCCATCTCCTCTTGGATCAGTTTCTGTTCAGTGGCTGCTCATCCAGAGGTATCAAGAGCACCAAAGGATCAGACAGAAGCATAAGCAGGAAACAAGCCAACATCGGGGTAGGCAGCATTTGTGCAATCCAGTAAACAGTTCAAAGGTCAGGCAGCAAAGTGTTAAATCCTGTTGACTGGGGGAAAAAAATCGATAAATGGCAAATGAGCAGAGGAATGGTTCACCTTCATAGGTGTGACGGTATCATCTGTGTCACCGTCTAGTATTACCTTCTTCCCATGAAATAGCACAGCCAAATAATCCACAGAGCAATAAATCGCTATTATCGCTAGTATCGCTGGTATCGCCAAATAAGTCCATACATGAGCCAAAGCTGAATGCTGGAACAAGACTTTACTGGAAGCAACACAGGCATTCAAACATACAATTTCTTTTATCCCCTGCCCCCATGCAAGAGAGACACCCACAATAAACATACATTAACCCATAACACAAAGGTTACAACCCACATAACAACCTCCCCTCTGCCTGTGATATAATTATGGTACACAATGGTTAACATAATTATCACAGGCAGGACAATACACAATGTCTTTTGTCCTGGAGACAATTGAGAAGTGATCCACTTATCTCCCAAGGACAGAGGCAAGACTCCATTAGCCACATAGTAGCAAAAGACAGCAAAATACATGAACTTATATAACTATGCAGCTATTGCATAAAACCGGTGCATTCAACATGAGACCGTAATCACGTGGTAAGAGGCTGGCAAGTAGTCCTCTCCAAGTACTCGTGGCAAACTCAAAAGAGGGGAGTTTGTCACATATCTTCCCTTTGGGGTTAAGACTAAACAGGTATCTGACCTCCTGTCGGTCAGTACCTAGATTAGTCGGGAAGCCCACCCACAAAGAAACAGTAGCAGAGTTGCCCACCCACGGTAAATAGTTAACAGGGTAGCTCACCCACAAGGGACAGTACTGGTCTGTAGGTCCCAGGTCGTGGTGAAACAGCTCAGCATCCTCAGTCTCCCTGGTGCAGCTAGGCAAACCGCTAGGGCTACTTGGGGGACAGCGGCGTTCTGCACTGATGCCAGCACTTCTGCTGGGGCGAGGGGGGTGCAAGCCAGTCCTGTAAAAGGGGGTCTGTGGAGCAGAGGCTAGCGGCGCTCTGCCCGGATGCCAGCTCTTCCGCTGGGAAGGGATCAGTGGGTATCGCAGGCTCATCCCCTGCCCCCAGAACTCGGCGCATCAAGCGTTTTTACTGAAGCCGGCGCTTACAGCAGGGGTCCGGCTATCAGTGACTGCCGGACCCCTTCCGCGGATCGGGCGGGCCCAGCTGGGCGTTAAGTCACATCCGGTTGCGCCGTACATGTACGACGCTGGGCGTTAAGGGGTTAAATGCCAAATTTTAGTAGAGAGCCGCACCTTATATCCAACTAAAAAAACAGAACCCTGGGAGTGTTTTGTTATCAGCGCCTTCTTTTTTTTTTTGTGTGCAAGTATAAAATACCTCTATATAATGCCCCCAGTAAATGCCCACATAGTGCTCCTCTCCCCTTCTCCATAATGTGGTAGTTTAAAATGCCCCTATATAATGCCCAAAGTAGATGCCCCCATAGTGCTCCTTCCACATAGTGCCCCCATAGCGAGGATTACTGCAGTAAAGTCATCTGTACAGACCAAGAAGTGGTGCCAATTATTAGACATAGTGGCCAGTGCAAAAACTTAACAGGTCCCAGTTAGTGTTCAGCGAATCTCATGGACTTTGATCTGAATTTCAGGGAAAATTCAATTCACCGCAAAGCTGAATTTCCTTGTGCTTCGTGGTAGTGAATAAATTTTCCCTGAATGGCGGTAAAAAACAGACAACAAAAAAAAATCATACTTAGGCCTCTTTCACACTTGCGTTGTCCGGATCCGGCATGTACTCCACTTGCCGGAATTACACTCCGGATCCGGAAAAACGCAAGTGTACTGAAAGCATTTGAAGACGGAACCGTCTTCCAAATGCGTTCAGTGTTACTATGGCACCCAGGACGCTATTAAAGTCCTGGCTGCCATAGTAGGAGCGGGGAGCGGGGGAGCGGTATACTTACAGTCCGTGCGGCTCCCGGGGCGCTCCAGAGTGACGTCAGAGCGCCCCATGCGCATGGATGACGTGATCCATGTGATCACGTGATCCATGCGCTTGGGGCGCCCTGACGTCACTCTGGAGCGCCCGGGGAGCCGCACGGACGGTAAGTACACTGCTCCCCGCTCCCCACTACACTTTACCATGGCTGCCAGGACTTTAGCGTCCCGGCAGCCATGGTAACCACTCTGAAAAAGCTAAATGTCGGATGCGGCAATGCGCCGAAACGACGTTTAGCTTAAGGCCGGATCCGGATCAATGCCTTTCAATGGGCATTAATTCCGGATCCGGCCTTGCGGCAAGTGTTCCGGATTTTTGGCCGGAGCAAAAAGCGCAGCATGCTGCGGTATTTTCTCCGGCCAAAAAACGTTCCGTACCGGAACTGAAGACATCCTGATGCATCCTGAACGGATTTCTCTCCATTCAGAATGCATTAGGATAATCCTGATCAGGATTCTTCCGGCATAGAGCCCCGACGACGGAACTCTATGCCGGAAGACAACAACGCAGGTGTGAAAGAGCCCTTACCTCAGCATTTGCTTGCGATGGGCCTGCCACCGCCATCTTGATTGAAGATCTCGCACTCGATCTCCACGACGGCCAGCTGCGCGAAATTTCACGCTAAATCTTCAATCAAGATGGTGACGACCGGCCCACCGCGAGCAAATGGATGAGGTAAGTATGATGTATTTTTTAATTTTTTTTATTTTACACTCTGCTATTACTGTCAGATGCCGCGATCAGCTACGCATCTGCATCTGAGGGATACAATGACGGGAGCGCCACAATCGCTGCTCGCTGTCATTGCACCCACTACCTAAAAAGAAATGTGCTTTGTGATGAAATAATTCTGCACAAAGCTAATTTTTTTTAAAAAATTAGGCGAAGCAGCCAGATCTAATTTTTTAATACTTCTCTCATCTGTAGTCCCAGTGAAAGGTGTATATACCTACAGCTCTCTTTCACAAGACAATCTCTAAGGACTATATACTGTATCCTGATGTTAAGCAGGTAGCGATCCTGGTCTTGTTTTAAGCTTAGATTGTCGGCTTAAAAACAAGACCTGGATTACATCTCTAGCTGCTACAAAGCCCGAGATATTCCAGGATAAAGCACCCCTCCCAACTCTTAAGCCAGCTGTGATGTTGGCAAGCGTGATGAAGGAGATGGGTAAAGAGGGGGACCTGCCAACAGGCTGCAGAAGATGAGACATAGATTCTCTTTCCCTATACAACTGTACATTGGCACAGGAGGAGGGCAAAATGGATTTCAAAAAAATACCTTCTCTCTGATACTTTTTCTTTCTAGAAAGATTGTAAAAATGAGTGCTTGCTCATCTAATCAGCTCTCTGCTCCAAACTAGGCTGTTCATTGACTCCATGGCCCAGAAGTTTTACAGCATCTGGATTACAGGCACCTAACACACTACAAACACAATATCCCTTCCATCTTCAATTCATTGAGTAATATATATAAAACACCTCTCTAGTGATGCACATTACATGCTACAGTAATAGCGATCAGTAGAGAGGAATATCTAATATATTTCTGACAGATTAAAATGATTTTCTTCAACTTTTATGGAATTTCTATTAAAAAATTACATATTGAAAGTTCCATTAAGGTGTCTGTGTGTATGATGAGCTGAGTGGCATTTTGACAGTGTGCCAGGAGTCTACTTTAAGAAAATATAAATGTGGGGTTAGTATGATTTTTATATGTTTATTTGTATATTTATCCTGGCAAATTATCCTGGCTCATAGGGATGCAAAATGTTCAAACACCCCTGGCAGCAAAAGAGTTAAAAGAAAAACACTTTGGACAATATTGAACCCATCAGGTCTGTACTAAAGGAAATGCAGTCAGTGGAAATGCTGTATGTTGTCCTGAAGTGAACTAAACATACACTTTTAGCCCTCCCAATGTGTGGATTGCTGCTAAGGGTTAGTCATGGTGGCCATAACAAGTGACAATCACATCAGCTGGAGTCGCAGCCATTTGTACGGGAAGTAATTTATAAGTACTACTTGAGATAGTGAGATACAGTGAATATTCATTTTTCAGTAGATAACTGTAAAGTGTTTTCTCTGACTAAACTGAAATAACCCTACCTACTTGGACAATCCACCCTAAACAGTGGCCCCCAACTGGTCGACGGTCCTTAACCTGGATAAGTGATTGGGACCTGAACTAGAAGGTAAATAGAAGTCAGATAGGCCAGGTCAGAACCAGAGAATTAATGTCAGAATGAAAAAAAAACAATTTTGGTGGACTAAGTTCTTTTGAAAATAGGCAAATGACCAGTAGGATGTGTTCACCTAGGGGCACAGCTCTCTGTGCAACTGCTGCGCCCTATGCTCTTTGACATGACCAGAAGTTATCATGTTTTATCTATCTGTCAATCAAAGTGCAGAAGGCACGGCAGCTGTAGAGAGATAAGCCTCTAGGAGTAACAGCAAAAAGTAGCCAAAGAGAAAAGGTGCTAATGTGAGTATGTAAAAGTGCAGAAGCCCTCAATAGGGTGTATATTCTGCTGACCTGTTTTTGTTGTGCAAGCCGGGGCACAACTTCAGTGCAGAACAGAAGAGGTTGGTGCAGCTAATACTGTATGGAACCCCAGAGGCAGAAGCCAAGCTGCCTGTGCAGTGGATACAATGCACGGGAAGGGGAAGTTGACTGCTTCTGTCTCACTTTAGTACTGATAGCTTGTTGACACAAAACTAGATGATTGATATACCATTTATTGAATACACATTTCGGGGTACACAGGAACCCTTTATGAAGTCCCTGACAGGAATCTCCTGTGGACTGTGGGCAAACAATTTATTTTCAGGCCTGTCCTCAGTGGCCAGATCTTGGTTAGACCTGATCTCAGAGGCCAGATCAGTGGTGATAGCTGAAATAGGAAGGCATGCGCCTTAATATTCTTATAACCTGTCCTGAAAGTGATCACAAAATTAATGGGTGAAAAATTATGCCCATAGAGCCTGTCTGGGATTAAAACATTTAGCAGATTTTAAAAATGTAAAATTCCTGTGGTTGGTTAAAGAGGACCTTTCACCTGGAAAAACATTGTGAACTAAGTATGCTGACATGGAGAGCGGCGCCCAGGGATCTCATTGCACTTACTATTATCCCCGGGCGCCCCTCCGTTCTCCCGTTATGCCCTCCGGTATCTTCGCTCAGTAAGTTATAGTAGGCGGTGTCTGCCCTTGTCCTGTGGGCGTCTCCTTCTCCTAGGCTGCATCGCTGGCCAATCGCAGCGCACAGCTCACAGCCTCGGAGAAAAAAACCTCCCAGGCTGTGAGCTGTGCGCTGCGATTGGCCAGCGCTGCAGCCTAGGAGAAGGAGACGCCCACAGGACAAGGGCAGACACCGCCTACTATAACTTACAGAGCGAAGATACCGGAGGGCATAACGGGAGAACGGAGCGGCGCCCAGGGATAATAGTAAGTGCAGTGAGATCCCCGGGCGCCGCTCTCCATGTCAGCATACTTAGTTCACAATGTTTTTCCAGGTGAAAGGTCCTCTTTAAGGAACGTTACTTGATGTATAGTTTTCTCCTGAAAGTGATTCCAGTCTTCAAAGGTCCACTTGGCATCAAGGAGCCCACTCTCTGTCAGGGAAAATTTGCAATAAAAAAAACCCACATGGTCTGAGACAAGAAAGCATGGCTCTCAGCCCGACTTCAGAGGCATTGACCTTCACCACAATTGGCCTAGTCAGATCAGGTAGGACCAAAACAGGAGCTTTCATGAAACATCTTTTTAGAGATTCAAGAGCTAATATTTCCTTTGGCTGCCAATGAAGAAGATCCACCCCCTTCTTAGTCATATCAGTAAGAGGTTTCAATATAACATAAAAAGTTTGATGAACTTATGGCAATAGCTAGCGAAGCACAAAGATTGCCGCAGGGCTTTAAGTAAAGAAGTCGGGGCCCAAAGGGTGAGTTCAAACCGCTTCCTATAACCTGTGAAGTGACCAGACAATTTAACTTGATGTACTAGATGCTGTGAGGGAACTATTACAATAGGTGGATACCTAGTAGTTTCGTGATGTTGGACCCTATTTGCAAGGTGCTGTAGCAGTTGTTTGAGACCATGCATTTGGTTTACCAAGGCCCACATTGGATCCATGCCAGAAAGGAAAACGCCACAGAGAGAATTTGGTATGGCATGTTAATCTGTCACATAAGGTAGGAAACAGTGCATCCTTAAACTTTACCTGCACCACTTTCCCTACCTCCTTGGACAATCTGCCTTAAACGGCGTCCCCCAACTGGTCGACGGACCCTAAACTGGATAAGTGCACAGGATCTAAACTAGAGGGTAAACGGAAGTCAAACAGGACAAGTCAGAAGCAGATGATAAATATCAGAGCCCAATTGATCCAGCTTCCCTGCTCCCTGATAGGCCAACTAACCCCAGAGCCATATGGGTTGGTAACCAAACGATGATGGTGATGACGCCATAGTGAGGCGGAGATTTCCGCGGAGGCACAGGCAGATAAGTACATAACATAACTGTACAAATTTGGGGAAACCATAATCATACTAACCTGCAGAATGAAGTTAACACATTTTTGTGTCATATGGTAAACAGTGCAAATTTTCTAATGCCTTAATCAGAGGTTGAATTGCTGTTGTTTTTTCACATTCCCACCCAGAAAGAGTTCATGAAAATAAATTCGTAAGTGGTATGCGCCCTAAGACTGCCAAAATAAATGTGGAATGAAACACTGAAAAAAATTATTCATCCTAAATGCCCAGAATAGGTCGGCAGCAAAGGGGTTTAGAAGATAGAGAAGCTGAGAATTGAAAAGGATAGGTTTATGTAAGAAAAGAGAAAATATAGTTGGAATTGGATTGGTTGCTACTAGCACCGGTATCATTAATTTCTCCTATTTACTTTATGTTTCCTAGCTTGCTATTGTCTCAAGAAAGCTTGACTGATTAATATAAATACAATTTGTTTTGGGAAAGTAAGAACATTTTGTTTTATTTTCCAGGTGAAGCCAGGATGACAGTATGCCATAAGCATCTCCATTTACCTTCCTGTCATGAAGTAGAAAATAACAATATCACACAAGATAATTCTATGACTCCTAATGTACCCTCAGTCCTTCACAGTGAAGATCTCTCCTCCGAAACCGCTGGTCACAAGAAACCTTCATCTAGACAATCACTAATTGGCAAAACAAGAACTAAACAGAAACGTGGGAAACATTTTAAAAGGAAATCTAATCTTTTCTTACATGAGAAAAATCACAGAGATAAAAGGTCATTTTCATGCTCAGAATGTGGAAAATCTTTTATCAGTAAATTCATTCTGGATGGACATCAGAGAATTCACACAGGGGAGAGACCATTTTTATGTTCAGAATGTGGGAAATGTTTTAGTCGAAAATCTAATCTTTTGTACCATCTAAGAATCCACTTACGGGAAATGTCATTTTTGTGTTTAGAATGTGGGAAATGCTTTAGTCAGAATTCGGATCTTCATAGACATCAGCGAGCTCACACAGGGGAGAAGCCACATTTATGTCCTGAATGTGGGAAATGTTTTAGTCAGAAATCAGATCTTGTTACACATCAGAGAACTCACACCGGGGAGAAACCATTTTCATGTCCTGAATGTGGGAAGTGTTTTAGTCAGAGTTCAGATCTTCATAGACATCAGCGAGCTCACACAGGGAAGAAGCCACATTTATGTCCTGAATGTGGGAAATGTTTTATTCAGAAATCAGATCTTGTTACACATCAGAGAACTCACACAGGGGAGAAACCATTTTCATGTACTGATTGTGGAAAGTATTTTAGTCAGAAATCACATCTTGTTACACATCAGAGAACTCACACAGGGGAGAAACCATTTTCATGTCTTGATTGTGGAAAGTATTTTAGTCAGAAATCACATCTTGTTAAACATCAGAGAACTCACACAGGGGAGTAACCATTTATGTGCCCAGAATGTAGTAAATATTTTACTGTGAAATCAGCTCTTGTAGAACATCTGAAAACTCAAACAGGGGAGAAACCATATTATTGTCCTGAATGTGGAAAGTGTTTTAGTCACAAATCAAGTCTTGCTACACATGAGAGAACTCACACTGAAGAGAAGCCACTATTGCTCAGTAGTACAGGTCATAATGTAACTCATACATTCTTGCAACAGATGGCAGGATCTCAGTCTGTGAAGCAATTATAAATGCAAGCCATGTCTTGTCAGGTCTTGTTTTAAGGCTGACAGTAATGTGAAGAGAAATTCAGCACTGCACAGAGATCTAGGTAAAATCTCTTTATTCCATGCAAGAAAACATCTGACAGATCAGAATAGAAGTAGTTAACATGTTTCAGACCCAATGGTCCTTACTCATAGCATAATTGGCTACCTGCTCCAAGGACGGTGGCAGTTGGGGAGTTTGACCGGGGCGGCACACCTGTCAAACCTTAACACAGGTGTTTTAAGGTGAGCTCATAGAGGACGGAAACCTCCCATAGAGAACTATGCTATAAGTAAAGACTGTTAGGTCTGAAATGTGTAAACGACTTCTATATAGGTATGTTAATGTTTTATCACATGGAATAAAGAGATTTCATAAGGCTCCCGTGCAGCGCTGGATTTAACGTGTTTGGTCCATTCCTCCAAAGCCTTCCATGCACTTTGGGGCTATTCATGAGAAGGATGGTGAGCTAGACTGTCTTCTTTATTTAGAGATGACAATCTATGCTTTAAACAAGACCATGGTCCAAGGCCTTTAGAAACAGGTCCCAGTGAAAGCTGCATATACCTTCAGCTCTGACTCAATAGATGTTTTCTAAAGTCTATACGTCCCGATGTGGGGCAGGTGGTAATCCTGTTCTTACTTAACCACTTCCAGAGCGGGCCATAAAATTGAGTAAATTTTTTTTATTTTTATGTATAAAAAAAATAACATTTACCCCAAATTTTTCAAATTAGCAAATTAAAATTTCTCTACTTTTATAATAGATAGTAATAACTAAAAAAAATTGTTAATACTTTACAATCTACATATGTCTACTTCATGTTTGGATCATTTTGTGAATGCCATTTTATTTTTTGAGGATGTTAGAAGGCTTAGAAGTTTAGAAGCAAATCTTGAAATTTTTCTGAAAATTTCCAAAACCCATTTTTTAAGGACCAGTTCATGTATGAAGTCACTTTGTGAGGCTTACATAATAGAAACCACCCAAAATGACCCCATTTTGGAAACTACCCCCCTAAAGCTATTCAAAACTGATTTTACAAACTTTGTTAACCCTTTAGGTGTTCCTCAAGAATTAATGGAAAATGGAGATGAAATTTCAGAATTTCTCTTTTTTGGCAGATTTTCCATTTTAATAAAAAAAAATTCCACTAACAAAGCAAGGGTTAACAGCCAAACAAAACTCAACATTTATTGCCCTGATTCTGTAGTTTACAGAAACACCCCATATGTGGTCGTAACCTGCTGTACGGGCACACGGCAGGGCGCAGAAGGAAAGCCATATGGTTTTTGGAAGGCAGTATTCACTGGCACAATTTTAAGCTACCATGCACCCCTAGAGTAGAAACTCCCAAAAAAATTACCCAATTTTGGAAACTACAGGATGAGGTGGCAGTTTTGTTGGTACTATTTTAGGGTACATATGATTTTTAGTTGCTCTATATTACACTTTTTGTGAGGCAAGGTAACAAAAAATTGCTGTTTTAGCACAGTTTTTATTTTTTGTTATTTACAATGTTCATCTGACAGGCTAAATCATGTGCTACTTTTATAGAGCAGGTTGTTATGGATGCGACAATACCAAATATCAGTTTTACATAATAAAGCATTTTTGTTTGTATCTCCATATTCTGATAGCCATAGTTTTTTGTTTTTTGGGCGACTGTCTTATGTAGGGGCTAATTTTTTTCGGTATGAGATGACTGTTTGATTGGTACTATTTTAGGGTGCGCATACCTAATATGTATACTTTTTTATTTATTTAAGTTTTACACAATAACAGCATTTTTGAATTAAAAAAAAATCATGTTTTAGTGTCTCCATATTCTAAGAGACCTTTGTTTTTTATTTTTTATGCGATTGTCTTAGGTAGGGTCTAATTATTTTGCGGGATGAGATGACGGTTTGATTGGTACTATTTTTTGGTGCGTATGACTTTTTGATCGCTTGGTATTATACTTTTTGTAATATAAGGTGACAAATAATAGCTTTTTTGGCACACTTTTTATTAAAAAAATTTACGGTGTTCATCTGAGGGGTTTGGTCATGTGGTATTTTTATAGAGCAGGTCCATACCTAATATTTCTACTTTTTAATTTTAATTTTTTTTTTACATTTAACAGAATAAAAGCATTTTTGAAATAAAAAAATCGTGTTTTAGTTTCTCCATAGTCTGAGCCATAGTTTCTTTTATTTTTTAGGCGATTGTCTTAGATAGGGGCAAATTTTTTGAGAGATGAGGCGATGGTTAGATTGGTACTATTTTATGGGGCATATGCCATTTTTAATTGCTTGATGTTGCACTTTTAGTGATGTAAGGTAACAAAAAAAGTGTTTTTTTTAGCACAGTTTTAATTACATTTTTTTGATGGTGTTCATGTCAGGGTTTAGATCATGTGATATTTTTATAGAGCCGGTCAATACGGACGCAGCGATACTTAATATGTCTACTTTTATTTTTTTTCGCTATTTATTTTTTTTTACTTTATTTTGGGAAAAGGACTCCTTTTTATTTTTATTTTACTTGACACTTAAAAAAATTTTATTATAAAAAAACACTTTTTTTTCACTTATTTTTACTTTTTATATTTGTCCCACTGTGGGACTTCACCTTTTCAGAGTTTGATCCCTGTTTCAATTCAGTACAATACATTCTCTGACAGTTGCCTAGGAGACCCAGCCCTTTTAGGCTGGATCTCCTGGGCTTCTGTAGCTGGCAGGCCCCGATGCCTGTGCCATAGCTAAGGAGAGGGAGCACATACCTCCCATATGCCGCGGCATATGAATGGTTAATCCACCGGCATCGGCGTCATCACCGATGCCGGTGGATGCAGCACGGATTCGGCTGTCAGTAACAGCCGGATCCGTGCTGCTGATCGCAGCAGTGCACATGGGAGGAAGGAAGGACCGCAGGACAAGAATGCTCGTCCTGGGGCGCAAAGTATTGGCCATTTAGGATGAGCATTCTCATCCTGAGTCGTTAAGGAGTTAATGGTAAATTTGAGTCAATATGTTTTACCTTTATTTTTGAATAAATTGATTTATTAATTAACATTCCCCATGTGTCTACTTTATGTTGGCATCATTTTAATAATGTAATTTTTTTTTTTTTTAGGACGTTAGAAGGAATTTTAGAAGCAATTTTTTTAATTTTTAAGAAATTTTCCAAAGTCCACTTTTCTAAGGACCAGTTCAGTTCTGAAGTCACTTTGTGGGGCCTACATAATAGAACCAACCCATAAATGACCCTATTTTAAAAATGACACCCCTCAAACTATTCAAAACTGGTTTTAGAAATGTTGTTAACCCTTTAGGTATTCCACAGGAATTAAAGCAAAATAGAGGAGAAATTTCAAAATGTCACTTTTTTTGGAGATTTTCTATTTTAATAAATTTTTTCCTGGAACACATCAATGGTTAACAACAAAACAAACCTCAATATTTATTACCTTGATTCTGCAGTTTGCAAAAACGCCCCATATGTGTTTGTTTACCGCTGTTTGGGCACACGACAGGGCACAGAAGGCAAGGAGCGCCATATGGTTTTTGGAGGACAGACTTTGCTGGAATGGTCTTTGGACACCATTTTGCATTTGAAGAGACCCTGAGGTAACCCTACAATGAAAACCCCAAAAAAGTGACCACATTTTGTTTACTACACCGCCCAAGGAATTTTTAAGGGGTGTAGCGAGCACTTTTCTCAGCAGCTGTTTCACAGTATTTTTAATTGGGTGTGAAAAATTATATATTTTTTTTTACAAGAAAATTGTGATTTAGGCCCAAACTTTTTTTTCACAAAGATAACAGGAGAATTTTCCCCCCCCAATTTGCTACCCACTTTCTCCTGAATACAGTAACACACCGAATTGTGGTCGTAAATTGTTATTTGGGTATACGCCAGGGCTCAGAAGGGAAGGGGGCGGCATCTGGATTTTCTAACATGGAATTTTCTGTCATGGTTTCTAAGAGCAATAACTTATTTTTTATTTTTTGTTGAATGAGCTGGACTTATTTTGTGCGAGACAGGCTGTAATTTTTATTGGCACCTTTTTATCTCATTTTTGGGAGGTGGTCACAAAAAAAGCTGCTTGGTGTAATTTATCAAATTTTTTTTGTACACTGTTCAGTTGATGGGCTGGATCATGTGATATTTTTATTGATCCGGTCATTACGGACGCAACTATACCAAATATGTCTATTTTTTTTTTTTTTTTTACGTTTCACACAATAAAAACATTTTTAGCAAAAAAAAGGATTTTTTTGTGTTGCCATTTCCTGAGAGCCATATATTTTCATTTTTTTGGCTATAGTCTTGTGTGAGGGCTTGTTTTTTGCGTGACGATGTGAAGTTTTTATTGCTAACATTTTGGGGTACATATTACTTTTTTAATGATATCATGTTTTTTGTGAGGTGAGCTGACCAATAAAAACTGTTTTGGTATAATTTTTATTTGTTTTGTTTTTTACACCTTTCACTTGATGGGGTAGACCGTGTGATATTTTTGTAGAGCCAATTGTTACGGACGCGGCGATACCAAATATGTCTATTTTATAGAAATAAAGTAATGTTTTTGTGTTGCAATTTTTATAGAGCATATTTTTATGGACATTTTCTTGTGTGGGGGCTAATTTTTTGCAAGATGAGGTGACGTCTATATTGCTACTATTTTGGGGTACATACAAATTTTGATTATTTAACATTTTTAACATTGTTTTTTGGGAGGTGAGCTCACAAAAAAATCTGTTTTGGTGCAATGTTTTTTTACGGCGTTCACCTGATGCAGTAGATCATATGATAGCCTGTCGTTGTGGATGCGGTGATACCAAATATGTCTATTTTTATTCTTCTTTGATTCAACATTTTTTAAATAAAGGATTTGGGGGGAAATTATTTTTAAATGTGAAACTTTTTAAATTTTTTGTAAAAACTATTAATTATTTTTTATTTTTTTATTTTTTATTTTACACTTTGTGTCCCCCATAAGGTCATACAAGACCTGTGGGGGACGTTTAACTTTTTTTTTTTTTTTACTATTGATTTCTCCTGTAACTGGGGCTGACATAGTAGCTCCAGTTACAGGGGAAATACACCCCCCAGAGAGACTGTACTGCAGTATAATGCAGTGTACAGCCTCAGTGCAGGGCTGATCGTGGAAGACCCGACAGCTCCTGCACTCACCCGGCCCCGGTGATCACATGATCACCGGGCCGGGACAGGAAGCGGCACATCGCTTCCTCAGCTGTATACACAGCACTCGTTGAGCGTTGTGTATACAGCGATCTAGGAGGCAGGCGCACCCAGGAACTGTCCCTGCCTTCTCTCTGGGGTGCCCTGCTGTCACTGACGGCAGGCCCCCCGTTCGGCAGCTGCACGATTAGCGTGCAGCTGACATCTCTGAATGAACGTTCCAGAACGTCCATTCAGAGATAAACCCGACCTCCCAGGACGTTTATAGTCAATGGGCGGTGGGGAAGTGATTAAAGCTTAGATTGTCGGTTTTAAAACCAGACCCGACTTACATCTTTAGATGCTACACAACCTGAGATATTCGAGGATCAAGCAGCCCTCCCACCTCTTCAATCATCTGTGATGTTGACTAGCGTGGAGAAGGAGAAAGGTCTAGTGGGGCACCTGCCAACATACTGAAGAAAAAGAGACATAGATTCTCTTTCCCTGTGCAACTGGACATGTGCCCAGGAGGAGGGTAACATGGACTTCTGTGTATGTTATCAACCCCTCCTCATCAGACAGTATACTTTTGCTGATTATCCCCTTTTTCTTCTATAAACAGTGTGTAAAACTGAGTGCTTGCTCATCTAATCACCTTTCTACACCTAATAAGGCTGTACATTCACTCCATGACCCAGAAGTTTATCAGCATCTGAATCACAGCACTAAATTAGTTGTGCCAAACACAATGGCACACTTTTACTCATTCATTGTTGCTGTAAATGATCATTTATAGTTAGTGTACCTAGTTTAAAAAAAAAAAAAAAAGGTATCTGTTACTTAAAACCAGATTTTTGGTCTTTCCAGTTCTGGTGATTTGTACATGTACACATAGTTGGTACCCTTCTGTTAAAGAAAAGTCAGTGGCCACAATGGTCACGGAAATAACTTTTTTTCCCTTTCTTATTTAAAAAAATAATAATTTGAAATTCAAACCATATACTTCAGTAAAAACAGCAACATAATTATATGTTTTTTCCCCTAATAGACCTTACCTCCCCTATTCATACCCAAACAACCCTCCCCCTTGCGATGCGTCTACCTTTCACCGGATCAATGAACAAAAAGGGGGGGGATAATGAGCAAATAGAGACAGGAAAACCTTAAAACTGTTGCAGAGTAGGATTGCTGGGTGTAGAAGAGTCAATACAGATCAGACGATGTGGAGTAAGAGGAACTGGCTTTATTGGAACATGCGTGCAATAACAGAAGGTCACCTCACATGGTGAATGTCACAGACAGGAAAAATAAATCAGTGAATTCACCACAATGTACAGGAAATACAACACATCATAGAAATGAATTAGTAACAGTGACATCTATGAACTGCAGTCAATCCAGCAATAAACTAAGCTGTAAGTTGTTGTATCTCCAACTAAAACTTCCATTCTCCCAAAATTTTAATCAATTTTTCCTCAGTGTTTCTAAGTTTATATAGAATATTTTCGTATCGCTTAATCTTGTTAACAAGGTTTAGCCATGTAGTAATAATTGAAGTATTTCGGGAAAACCAATCTCGAGTAATCAAAAGTCTTGCCAAAAACATAATTTTAATCAGAAGAATCCTTATATTTTGGATATCCCACCTTGGAGAGGTCGCCCAGTACCCAGCATTCCGCTGTAGATGGAATCTCAACTTTCCATGTAAAGAGAGGGGCTGCGCAAAAATCCAAATCAATAGAACTGATGTGCGTCTTCCACCAGCTTTCAGCAAGCACACACTAGCTTCGTTAGGCGTTTCTTACAATTAACATCCTGTGAGATTATAACGAAAACACGCACATAGTGAAGCACTGCAACAACCAGCCGCTTTTCCTCTCGATGTTATACTCACAAGCGTGTAAGCAGAATATGCGCCTCAAAAGAAAGCCAACCAGTAGGTCCTCTGCACAGTTGTTCTTGTTGTGCCTCCTACAGGTGATTAGATATTGCTCCCATAGTGAAACTCCGTATTTTTAAAAATCATAAATATGGTTTATTATACTCACATTCTAATATAATAAAATGCGCAATGATAAAATCAACACAGATCAATAGTCCTCCCCGACCCGGGTTTCGCTCCAAATGGGTTCGTCAGGGGCGCGGCTTCCAAGTATTCCCACAATTCTTAAATCCCAACATTCACTCCACCCACTATTCTCAATACTTTAATAGAAACTCTGATGCATCTTAATTCTTCAGGATAAGAGAGACCGGGGTATTCAAATTTAAATTAGTCAGAATTTTTTTTAAATAATAAATACATAAATAAAACAAATAAAACAGATAATGTTCTACCAAAAGCCATAGCACTCACTCTGGTTAAAATCCTCCTTCTCACACGTGCTCCCTATGCTCAATTAGTGTAGCTGGCTGGGTGTGTTCTAATTTATGAGGCAAGGTTTCAGGTCCAACTCCATGTTCAGACCACGCGGTTGTAATGTTCCCGTCTCATAGATCCATTTTACTTCTGTTCGATCCATCTTTTTTATCGTATCGCCACCTCGCCAGTTTGCCTGCACTCGTTCTACTCCAATAAAGGTCAGACCCTTCGGATTTTTATTATGGGCAGTTTTGAAATGTAACGGAACTCCATGGGTTTCCAATCCCTTTTTTATATTCCTAACATGCTCTTGTATTCAGATTTTTTGTTTCCTCATGGTGCGGCCAACGTACTAGAGGCCACATGGACACTCCAGCACATGGACTACACCAGAGGACAATTGATGTCACCCACAATTTCTAGATCTCTGTCTCTTTTATTAGAGTGTACGGTATTTACCAGTCTCACCTTTTTTTATTTACTGCGGTTTCTGCAGGGTAAACAAAAACCTCACCAAAGGAACCTATTTTGACAGTTTTTTTGTTCTTTTAGTGCGACTGCACTATGTACTAGGTGATTCTTTAAGTTTGGGACTTTTCTAAAAATCACATCTGAACGGTCTGGTATTAATTTACCTATAACTGGATAAAATTTTAATGTAGTCCAGTTCTTTTTTACCGTGTTTTTTATTAATCCTGCTTGCGCAGAATACTGCGTCAGGAAGGAAAATGGAAAATTCTTCTTTCTTATATCATTATCTCTATTTGTCTTGTCTGTTATCACTTCCTCTACCTCTTGGCTACATTTAATTAGTTGTTGCTCATCATACCCTTTCTCTTTAAATCGATCCTGTATGATGCGACTTTGCTCTCTATATATTGATACTTCTGAACAATTACGTCTAATTCTCTGTAGTGACAACTATTGGTATCAATGTAACCATTCACATCCGTACTTTAAAAAAAGGTTTTGGTTTTAAAATGTTCCCCTTCTAGGTAGATTGGTAGGTCTAAAAAAGCAAAAGAAGTATTACTAATAAAACTGATGAATTTAATATTCCAATCATTGTTATTTAGGGATTCCAAACATCTTTCTAATCCTATTTTTTCCCCTTCCCAAACCAATAAACAATCATCTATGTATCTTTGCCATACTGTTAGTTTACCTAAATCTGTACTTCTATTCAAAATGGGACTGATTCTTTCCTTTTCCCAGGCGGCCATAATAATACTAGCAAAACTGGGGGCGAATTTCCTGAGTTGCTGTAAGAAGTCCCCCTTGAACCAAAAATAGTTATGGCTATGGCAATACTCCGTACACTTCAAGATAAATTCTCCTTGTGCTGGTGACATATCTGGATCTTGCTCCAATACGTCACTGACGGCTCTAAGTCCCAAATCTTTTGGAATTATGGTGTACAGGGAGGTGACATCTGCTGTAGCTAGCCATATATTCTTAGTCACCGGTCCTAAGCTTCTCACTAATTCAATAACGCTGCCGGTATCTTATAAGTATGATGGGGATCTAACCACTTGGGGCAAGTAGTATGATGCTTGTTGATTGGCAGCCTTTCAAAAAGTGCCAAGAAAGCGCAGAACACCGAACCCGAACTTTTATGGAAATGTTCGGGTTCGGGTCCGGGGTCCAAAAATCCTAAAGTTCGGTACGAACCCGAACTTTACAGTTCGGGTTCGCTCAACCCTACCCATGACATTAAAGAAGTAACCATTAATTCCTCTGGTGAAAAGATTCCTCTACTCAGTTACATGGACTGTAGTACCACAAATGTGATATATATGCTTGAGTGCCCATGTTGGCTACAATATGTGGGCCGGACTACCCAAAGCATTAGGGATCGGCTCAACTCACACCGTTCCAATATCAATAAAAAATATGCCAAACCTAGTGTCTCCAGACATTTTGCGCAGACACGTATAGGTGATGCATCCCTTCTACGACTGACCCCGATAGAGTGGGTCCCCAAATCCTTCTTACAATTATGTAGGAAGGAAATGTATTAAATTTTCCGTTTTAATTCCCTGACCTCCTTTGGCCTTAATGAGACACTGGAACATAACAACTATTAACTAACAATCCAAATGTTTTCCATGTCTGGTCTTTTTTTTTATTGTATTGTATTTTATGTATGGTGATTGAATCCTATTTATTCATCTATTTATCTCTGTGTATATTTATACATTTTTAGGACTTCTCATTTTAATTCCCTAACCCCCTTTAGCCCCAAAGGTGAATTCCTATACCAATATATATATTATACTTTTTAGTATTTAACCTTCCTACCAATTCTTATCCTAACTATATTACTCATTTCCTCTTCCGTCTCCATTTTAATTCTTACTACCACATTCATCTATATCCATTTTCATTATATTTATATTTATTTTCATTTTTTTCACCTGTATCTTTATACCATCTCTACACCAATCCAATTCTTTACTACGTCCCAACATACCAATCTAGAAATCACCACAATCTGTCATTTTTATTATCATTTTCTTTTATCAACACTTTTTTATCATCATCATACTCATTCATCTATCTTTTCCCTACTAGTGGATCCATCCCTTTGCAGTGGTGATAACAGATGCGCTCCATTTTGGAACGCATTTCTTTCACCTTTCACCAGTTTAGCATATTGTGTGTGGGGTGGAGGCCTGATGTGTTCCACTCTGGAGCGCATCGGCCAACTCCCTGTTTCCTGTGCTCGCCTTCCTATCTCCCTGATGCGTTTCACAGTGGAACACATCGGCTATTTGAAAACTCCCCTTCACACCAGCGCAACTCAATACTGTTTGAAAAATGTTCACACTTATAAGTAAACTTCACGTTTAATAAATAATCACAGCCCCATCATAGACTCAGCCTCCCACTATAGATTCATTTCTCCCCTGGAACACAAGTAGGTGCTTCCTTTTCCGGTTCCCTCCAATTACATAGAAAAGAATAGAAGGACACCAATAAGTTTTTATATATTTTCATATGTCCAATGCCCATAATATTTTTTATTTTATCATAAAAAGGCTCTGACATCTTTAACATTTATGGATTTTATTAAACACATTAGTTACCAGGATGTGAGGTCAGAGAGGTCCACCCCCCTCCATCAGATGACTGCAGACCATGTGTTCTTGTTCTCCTATATAAATGTTGTCATATCTGCTTTGTTTTTATGCTCTTGAAAAAGGGAAATTATCCTGAAACGCTTTGAGCTTTATTTTAGCTATTAAAGACTTCTACTTTATCCCGGAGCCCCGGTGTCATCTTCTCGGGGACCAAGAAGCCTTATCCACAATCTGAAAGCGACCTCGGCGGGGGAGGCTGAGGTATAGGTGTCTTGAGTATATCCTATACCCCCTCCCCGGTAAAGTCCTTTATCATTGCACTGAATTATGTTTATCAGTGATTACAAACCGTGATTGAGCAGGAAACACAGATACATATATATGTGTGTGTTTGTATATGCGTCATTTTATATATCCGATTCTCTATCACTATTGTTCATCAATAGCTACAATTTTCACATACTGCTTTTCATCTCCATTGGCTCTGTGGCGCCCCCTCGGTGCTCTCAGGACACTCCTGGAAAGCACCGCTGACCGTTTTCTTACCCAAATTGACATAACAGTTCACTGGTGTGTGCTGATTCTTTTTTGGTTTGGGGAGCTGCCTCACGTCTCTACTCACCACTTTCATCTTGGATGACCATCTCCAGGTGTTATCGCTTGGCCTCCTCACATTCTCCCCCCCCCCTCCCTCCTAAATTCTCCTTATCCCAAGATCCGTTCAGTCAACTCCTTTTTCAATGTTTTCTTTACATACTCTAATATAAGTCAGAGATCCTCTCTGTTCTCATCCCACACAGGGACAGGAAGAACACTGGAGGGTGGTGGCGGGAGGGGGTTTGTAACCTCTCTGTGCTCCTGTCCCTATAGAAGCTAGAAGGAAAATTAAAGTACAAAAAGTATAAATATAAAAAATGGAAATAACCCTCAATTTCCCAATGAATTAAATAAATAAACATAATGAGAAACGTCTGAACTGTACGGCCTCTTTCACACAAGCGATACACAATGTGTCAGGATCTGATCAGGGAAAACACTGGTGGTCTTCCACGCAATTTCAATCAGTTTTATCTCCAATTGCTTTCATTATTTCCGTTTCGTCAATTCAGATTGTATCCGTTTTTATGCGCATGAAAAAAAACCCTGAAGAATACCCATCTCCGAGCGACCGTCAGTGAATAACGCATTTTTCACACAAGCTCCATTCACTTCTGTGGAGCCAGAGCTGTGTGAAAAAACGGATGACGTAGAACAAGCCGCGATGTTTCCTGGATGCAAAGATGATCAGGGAAAGTCTAGGCTCATGTACACAGACCCATTGGAAGGAGCGAGTCAGGATGTAGTCCGGATGCTGTGCGTTCACAACAACGGAAAAATCATTTGTGTGAAAGAGGATTAAAAGTCAAATTTTTTTTTCCTGCGCAGAGAAGTAGCAGAAACAAAATGTGGCCATTAAAAAATACAACTTGTTCTGCAAATAAGTCTTTATAAGGGTCCATTCACACATCTGTATGTGTTTTGCGAACCGCACATCGCCGACACTTGACAGAAAATGCCTAATCTTGTCCGTAATTGCGGACAATAATAGGACAACGGAATTGTGGACCCGGAAGTGTGGACCCGCATTTCCGGATCCGCACAGCACATCGTGTGGCCCCATAGAAATGAATGGGTCCGAAATTCCGTTCTGCACAATGCGGAACAGATTTGGGGACGTGTGAATGGAGCCTTAGGCTGTGTAAACGGAAAACTAAAAAAGTTATAGGACTTCAGAAGGAAGTCGGAGAAGAAAATATGGAAATGACAAATCAAAAAATTTAAGTAAAAAAAATTATGCGTAAAAGAATTCAAAGAATGACTGTAGATTATATATAAGTTGGGGAAACGTTATTATTAGTTTCTGCCTATTAAAAATACCCGAATTTATCATAAATTATATTATAGTGACTGCAGGACCTTTGATGATGTCATGGTCATGTGATCAGTCACATGAGGGGAGGAGTTAAGCAGTGTTTTTTTTATTTTTCCACTGTAAGCAGCACTTCCTGTCATGTGACCAGTGTGACGTCATCGCAGGTCCTGCAGCCCCAGGAGGTGAGATCTGCAGGTCAGTTATCGGTCTTGGTTCTGGGTTTATTAGAATGGAGCGGTTCTATAGGTGACATATAGCAGGTCCAGCCAGCAGGGGGCAGCACCGGCCATAGAGAGTCTCTGCTCACACAGTCTGGAGGTCAGGAGGGGAGTTCTCCTCAGACATGTCTGCTCTCCCCCTGGAATATTAGGAGACCCCAGACCCCTGTAAGAGGGGCTGTTCTCCTGGATTAGAGGGGTCTTCCATCACACACTGTTCTGTGATGTCACTAGGATATGGAGTCAGTGTGTGGTCGGTGGGGACAACCTCTTCTAGATGAAGGGGCTGCAGCGCTGTGTCCTCTCCTCACTGTCCCTGCACAGCGGAGGCCGGAGCTCTAATGAGCAGGGACTGTGGAGGAGATTCAGCAGTAAAGCAGCTCTGCAGCCCCTCCATTCCCAGGATTAGTGGGGTCCTGATAGAGGCGAGCCCCCACCTACCGCACCTACTGACCCCGGAGCAGAACACCAGCGATTAGAGGAAAGAGGCGACTGACAGGACGAGGACAGGACTTCTCTTTAGCTCCTTCCTGACCTGCGCCGATCATGTGGGTCTGTATTATAGAGATCTGCTTCTATCACAACCAGTCAGTACTGACCGTGGCATCTAAGTGGTGAGACTGAGGTAGAAGGCTGCCTGTCAGTGGAAAACTCAAATCCCTAAAAGGGACTAAAGAAAATGCTAAATAAAATATATTTAAAAAAAATTAAGTTTTCCCCTTCAAAAACTGGTTGTTGTCTAACAAAAAAAAAATTACAAAGTAATATCACCATGTCCATAATAATGTAAACTATAAATTATTGGGGGGCATCTATTAATGTGTTCACGCCAATATTGTGCCATTAAAAACTTGTAGATGTTATGAGCGCCGTATTTGTGCCATAATTTGCTACTTTTTGAGCTTCTCTCCACATTTCTGAAGTGACAACAAAAGGGGTGGGACTTAGCAGAGGGGCGGAGTCTCACAGTCTGCCAGGTTTACTGTATAACTTATACCGGAATCTGCTGTAGGTTATAGCTGAAGTCTACGTTAGTCCCGAGCATCTGCCTCTTAATAAAGTAGGTGCATGTTACTCCAGCACAGGGGTATCAAGACCATTTGATGATTTGAGAATCAATAGACGGGCTACACAGGCTAAGTGACAAAAAATATTTACAAAGTGTGAATATATATATACTCACCTAAAGAATTATTAGGAAAACCTGTTCTATTTCTCATTAATGCAATTCTCTAGTCAACCAATCACATGGCAGCTGCTTCAATGCATTTAGGGGTGAGGTCCTGGTCAAGACAATCTCCTGAACTCCAAACTGAATGTCAGAATGGGAAAGAAAGGTGATTTAAGCAATTTTGAGCGTGGCATGGTTGTTGGTGCCAGACGGGCCGGTCTGAGTATTTCACAATCTGCTCAGTTACTGGGATTTTCACGCACAACCATTTCTAGGGTTTACAAAGAATGGTGTGAAAAGGGAAAAACATCCAGTATGCGGCCGTCCTGTGGGAAAAAATGCCTTGTGGATGCTAGAGGTCAGAGGAGAATGGGCCGACTGATTCAAGCTGATAGAAGAGCAACGTTGACTGAAATAACCACTCGTTACAACCGAGGTATGCAGCAAAGCATTTGTGAAGCCACAACACGCACAACCTTGAGGCGGATGGGCTACAACAGCAGAAGACCCCACCGGGTACCACTCATCTCCACTACAAATAGGAAAAAGAGGCTACAATTTGCACGAGCTCACCAAAATTAGACTGTTGAAGACTGGAAAATTGTTGCCTGGTCTGATGAGTCTCAATTTCTGTTGAGACATTCAAATGGTAGAGTCCGAATTTGGCGTAAACAGAATGAGAACATGTACCCATCCTCTGATGGCTACTTCCAGCAGGATAACGCACCATGTCACAAAGCTCGAATCATTTCACATTGGTTTCTTGAACATGACAATGAGTTCACTGCACTAAAATGGCCCCCACAGTCACCAGATCTCAACCCAATAGAGCATCTTTGGGATGTGGTGGAGCGGGAGCTTCGTGCCCTGGATGTGCATCCCTCAAATCTCCATCAACTGCAAGATGCTATCCTATCAATATGGGCCAACATTTCTAAAGAATGCTATCAGCACCTTGTTGAATCAATGCCACGTAGAATTAAGGCAGTTCTGAAGGCAAAAGGGGGTCCAACACCGTATTAGTATGGTGTTCCTAATAATTCTTTAGGTGAGTGTGTATATATATATATACAGTACATACACTGAAGAAAAAAATAAACCCAACACTTTCGGTTTTGCTTCCATTTTACATGAGCTCAACTCAAAGATCTGAAACATTTTCTACATACACAAAAGACCCAATACTCTCAAATATTGTTCACAAATCTGTCTAAATCTGTGTTAGTGAGCACTTCTCCTTTGCCGAGATAATCCATCCCACCTCACAGATGTGGCATATCAAAGTGCTGATTAGACAGCATGAATATTGCACAGCTGTGCCTTAGACTTCCCACAATAAAAGTCCACTCTGAAATGTGCAGTTTGATCACACAGCACAATGCCACAGATGTTGCAACGTTTGAGGGAGCGTGCAATTGGCATGCTGACTGCAGGAATGTCTACCAGAGCTGTTGTCCATGCAATGAATGTTCATTTCTCTACCATAAGCCGTCTCCAAAGGCGTTTCAGAGAATTTGGCAGTACATCCAACCGGCCTCACAACCGCAGACCACATGTAACCACACCAGACCAGGACCTCCACATCCAGCATGTTCACCTGCATGATCGTCTGCGACCAGCCACCCCCCGGACAGCTG
This sequence comes from Bufo bufo, assembly GCF_905171765.1. Classification (NCBI taxonomy): domain Eukaryota; kingdom Metazoa; phylum Chordata; class Amphibia; order Anura; family Bufonidae; genus Bufo; species Bufo bufo. The sequence goes on from NC_053392.1 coordinate 614,162,152, forward strand.
CAGCAACAATCGGTTTGCATAACCAAAGAATTTCTGCACAAACTGTCAGAAACCGTCTCAGGGAAGCTCATCTGCATGCTCGTCGTCCTCATCGGGGTCTGGACCTGACTGCAGTTCATCGTCGTAACCGACTTGAGTGGGCAAATGCTCACATTCGATGGCGTCTGGCACGTTGGAGAGGCGTTCTGTTCACGGATGAGTCCCGGTTTTCACTGTTCAGGGCAGATGGCAGACAGCGTGTGTGGCGTCATGTGGGTGAGCGGTTTGCTGTCGTCAACGTTGTGGATTAATGGCCCATGGTGGCGGTGGGGTTATGGTATGGGCAGGCGTATGTTATGGACAATGAACACAGGTGTATTTTACTGTTGGCATTTTGAATGCACAGAGATACCGTAAGGAGATCCTGAGGACCATTGTTGTGCCATTCTTTCAAGACCATCACCTCATCTTGCAGCATGATAATGCACGGCCCCATATTGCAAGGATCTGTACACAATTCCTGGAAGCTGAAAACATCCCAGTTCTTGCATGGCCAGCATACTCACCGGACATGTCACCCACTGAGCATGTTTGGGATGCTCTGGATCTGCGTATACGACAGCGTGTTCCAGTTCCTGCCAATATTCAGCAACTTCGCACAGCTATTGAAGAGGAGTGGACCAACATTCCACAGGCCACAATCAACAACCTGATGAACTCTATGCGACGGAGATGTGTTGCACTGCGTGAGGCAAATGCCAGATACTGACTAATTTTCTGACCCCCCCCCCCCCCCCCCCCCTAGTAAGGAAACTGTGCACATTTCAGAGTGGACTTTTATTGTGGGCAGTCTAAGGCACACCTGTGCAATATTCATGTTGTCTAATCAGCACCTTGATATGCCACACCTGTGAGGTGGGATGGATTATCTCGGCAAAGGAGAAGTGCTCACTAACTGTCACCGCCAGCTCTCTGAGAAGGTCTGGCAGACGTTCTTCTGTACCTCTTGCATGATGTTCTTTGTTTTGGTTTCACTTTGTCATCTCCTTTCCTTCTCCCAGCTGTCACCTATTTACACTAATTGCCTCCCTTTATATTCCCTCCCATACTGCCTTACTTTGCGGTTTATACTACTTCCTGGATTGTGTTCACTGCTGGGGGCTGCTGCTGCTGATTCCTCAAGATAAGTATTTTTACTTTATTTGTGTTTCCTTGCTGGCTTGATTCTAGGTGACCCTGACTCCGTCCGTATTAAGTGCAGGGAGCCGGTGGTCGTGTCCCCTCACTATTATAGGGTTTTCATGTGTCACATAGGATAAGGTACATGGGCATGCAATCGTCTACCATAAAGATCTTTGCATGGGCATAGCAGTCAGGGAGAGCTCTAGGGGTTTTATAGGGCTCAACCATATGCTCCTTAGTTTGGGATCAAGCCAGTCAGATGTTTATTTATAAGTTCCATCTTTCTACAACACCATCCGTGACACTAACACAGATTTAGACGGTGAACAATATTTGAGAGTAATGGGTCTTTTGTGTATGTAGAAAATGTTTCAGATCTTTGCAAAATGGGAGCAAAACCGAAAGTGTTGCGTTTATATTTTTGTTCAGCGTATATATATATATATACACAGTTGCAAGAAAAAGTATGTGAACCCTTTGGAATGATATGGATTTCTGCACAAATTGGTCATAAAATGTTATCTGATCTTCATCTAAGTCACAACAATAGACAATCACAGTCTGCTTAAACTAATAATCAAAAAGAATTAAATGTTACCATGTTTTTATTGAACACACCATGTAAACATTCACAGTGCAGGTGGAAAACGTATGTGAACCCCTAGACTAATGACATCTCCAAGAGCTAATTGGAGTGAGGTGTCAGCCAACTGGAGTCCAATCAATGAGATGAGATTGGAGGTGTTGGTTACAGCTGCCCTGCCCTATAAAAAAAACACACACAAGTTCTGGGTTTGCTTTATACAAGTAGCATTGCCTGATGTAAATGATGCCTCGCACAAAAGAGCTCTCAAAAGACCTACGATTAAGAATTGTTGACTTGCATAAAGCTGGAAAGAGTTATAAAAGTATCTCCAAAAGCCTTGCTGTTCATCAGTCCACGGTAAGACAAATTGTCTATAAAGGGAGAAAATTCAGCACTGCTGCTACTCTCCCTAGGAGTGGTCGTCTTGTAAAGATGACTGCAAGAGCACAGCACAGACTGCTCAATGAGGTGAAGAAGAATCCTAGAGTGTCAGCTAAAGACTTACAAAAGTCTCTGGCATAACATTGCTGCACATTTACAGTTTGCACAAGAGCACCTGGATGTTCTACAGCAGTACTGGCAAAATATTCTGTGGACAGATGAAACCAAAGTTGAGTTGTTGGGAAGAAACACACAACATTATGTGTGGAGAAAAAGAGGCACAGCACAGCAACATCAAAACCTCATCCCAACTGTGAAGTATGGTGGTGGGGGCATCATGGTTTGGGGCTGCTTTGCTGCATCAGAGCCTGGACAGATTGCTATCATCAAAGGAAAAATGAATTCCCAAGTTTATCAAGACATTTTGCAGGAGAACTTAAGGCCATCTGTCCAACAGCTGAAGCTCAACAGAAGATGGCTGTGTCAACAGGATAACGACCCAAAGCATAGAAATAAATCAGCAACAGAATGGTTTATAGAGAAGAAAATACGCCTTCTGGAGTGGCCCAGTCAGAGTCCTGACCTCAACCCGATTGAGATACTGTGACATGACCTCAAGAAAGCGATTCACACCAGACATCCCAAGAATATTGCTGAACTGAAACAGTTCTGTAAAGAGAAATGGTCAAGAATTACTCCTGACCATTGTGCACGTCTGATCTGCAACTACAGGAAACGTTTGGTTGAAGTTATTGCTGCCAAAGGAGGTTCAACCAGTTATTAAATCCGAGGGTTCACATACTTTTTCCACCTGCACTGTGAATGTTTACATGGTGTGTTCAATAAAAACATGGTAACATTTAATTCTTTGTGTGTTATTAGTTTAAGCAGACTGTGATTGTCTATTGTTGTGACTTAGATGAAGATCAGATCACATTTTATGACCAATTTGTGCAGAAATCCATATCATTCCAAAGGGTTCACATACTTTTTCTTGCAACTGTATATATATATATATATGGAAAAACAGGCAAATTACACACAGAATAAAAAAAAGGTAAATAATCATCAATCACCTGACCTGGAGGGGGGCCCTCATGGGGATACAATAAACAGATATTGACCTACAACATGGTACCTGGATGATGTTCTCAGTGGAGCTCCATTTTTTGCCTTTGTGCACAAAGCTTTATACCTTTTAGCCCCACCTCCTAAAGACGTCCAGTGTGGAGTACTGACGTCCAATGAGTTACCCACTCTGAAATGTGACCTTCACAGCTCAGTGGGGAGTTTGTATTTGTTATCTGACTATCCATAACTCACTACATTATAAAGAATATAGAAGGTGATACAATAATTGAAGGGAACAGCACCAATCAATACTAAAGTAAGTAAAATACCCTTACAGCACAGTGTTACTTAAGGGCTTGTTCACATCAGAGTTGTGTTTTGCGTATTTCTGTTCCTGTCAGAGGAAATTATCCACTTTAATCCAAATGTGACTTTGCCCTCAGTCCTTCTTGATTCCCACCGGTTTCTTAGGTGCAGGACTTTTTTGTTTAAAGATGATGGTTCTATCCATGAATGACCCACCAAGGATGGAGGAAGACAGAGACCACATGGCTGCGAGGATATTAGACCTCACCCTGGAGATCATCTCCTTGATAACTGGAGAGGTGAGAGCTTCATGTGACATCACTCTTATCTCTAGTAATAAACAAGGGGAAATGACTGGAAAGATGAAGGATTCTTAGAATATCTGTAGTGATCGGCGTCTCCCCGTACACAGGATTACACAGTAGTGAAGAAGTTGTCTGGTGAGTGTGTGACACCCCGTGTGTCAGGAGGATGGAGCAGGACCCAGAGCCCCATCACCGAGCCTCCACCTCATTCCCTGATACATGAGCAGAAGATCCTAGAACTTACCACCAGGATCACTGAGCTGCTGAGCGGAGAGGTGAGCGCTGGTGGGAATGCTGGGACATTATACAATAACACCAAGGGAGGGGTCTGGTAATGACTGTGTCCTTGTGTTGTCAGGTTCCTATAAGGTGTCAGGATGTCGCTGTCTATTTCTCCATGGAGGAGTGGGAGTATTTAGAAGAACACAAGGATCTGTACAAGGACGTCATGATGGAGAATCACCAGCCCCTCACATCACCGGGTAAGAGGAGACCTTCCATGACTGTAGAGGAGAGAACAGTTTTGAGAGTTAGCATTACAGAAGTGGATGTAGATCCACTGTGCCATTGAACAGATTTGGCTTCGGGCTACTCCAAAGAGAGTTACAGTGGGATGCAAAAGTTTGGGCAACCTTGTTAATCGTCATGATTTTCCTGTATAAATCGTTGGTTGTTATGATAAAAAATGTCAGTTAAATATATCATATAGGAGACACACACAGTGATATTTGAGAAGTGAAATGAAGTTTATTGGATTTACAGAAAGTGTGCTATAATTGTTTAAACAAAATTAGGCAGGTGCATAAATTTGGGCACCACAAAAAAGAAATGAAATCAATATTTAGTAGATCCTCCTTTTGCAGAAATTACAGCCTCTAAATGCTTCCTGTAGGTTCTAATGAGAGTCTGGATTCTGGTTGAAGGAATTTTGGACCATTCCTCTTTAGAAAACATCTTTAGTTCATTCAGGTTTGATGGCTTCCGAGCATGGACAGCATGGACAGTCACACCACAGATTTTCAATTATATTCAGGTCTGGGGACTGAGATGGCCATTCCAGAACGTTGTACTTGTTCCTCTGCATAAATGCCTTAGTGGATTTTGCACAGTGTTTAGGGTCGTTGTCTTGTTGAAAGATCCAGCCCCGGCGCAGCTTCAGCTTTGTCACTGATTCCTGGACATTGGTCTCCAGAATCTGCTGATACTGAGTGGAATCCATGCGTCCCTCAACTTTGAAAAGATTCCCAGTCCCTGCACTGGCCACACAGCCCCACAGCATGATGGAACCACCACCATATTTTACTGTAGGTAGCAGGTGTTTTTCTTGGAATGCTGTGTTCTTTTTCCTCCATGCATAACTCTCCTTGTTTTGGCCAAATAACTCAATTTTAGTTTCATCAGTCCACAGCACCTTATTCCAAAATGAAGCTGGCTTGTCCAAATGTGCTTTAGCCCACCTCAAGCGACACTTTTTGTGCTGTGGGCGGAGAAAAGGCTTCCTCTGCATCACTCTCGCATACAGCATCTCCTTGTGTAAAGTGCGCCGAATGGTTGAACGATGCACAGTGACTCCATCTGCAGCAAGATGATGTTGTAGGTCTTTGGTGCTGGTCTGTGGGTTGACTCTGACTGTTCTCACCATTCGTCGCTTCTGTCTATCCGAGATTTTTCTTGGTCTGCCACTTCGAGCCTTAACTTGAACTGAGCCTGTGGTCTTCCATCTTCTCAATATGTTCCTAACTGTGGAAACAGACAGCTGAAATCTCTGAGACAGCTTTCTGTATCCTTCCCCTAAACCATGATGGTGAACAATCTTTGTCTTCAGGTCATTTGAGAGTTGTTTTGAGACCCCCATGCTGCTACTCTTCAGAGAAAATTAAAAGAGGAGGGAAACTTACAATTGACCCCCTTAAATGCTCTTTCTCATAATTGGATTCACCTGTGTATGTAGGTCAGGGGTCACTGAGCTTACCAAACCAATTTGAGTTCCAATAATTAGTTCTAAAGGTTTTGGAATCAATAAATGACAACAGTGCCCAAATTTATGCACCTGCCTAATTGTGTTTAAACAATTATAGCACACTTTCTGTAAATCCAATAAACTTCATTTCACTTCTCAAATATCACTGTGTGTGTCTCCTATATGATATATTTAACTGACATTTTTTATCGTAACAACCAACGATTTATACAGGAAAATCATGACGATTAACAAGGTTGCCCAAACTTTCGCATCCCACTGTATATGAGTGGACCCCCTGCTTTTCACACTTTAATTCATATGGATTGTGAGGAAACCACCGGGCCATCTCCTCTTGGAGTAGTTTCTGTTCAGTGGCTGCTCATCCAGAGGTATCAAGAGCACCAAAGGATCAGGCAGAAGCATAAGCAATGTTTGTGCAATCCAGTAAAAAGTTCAAAGGTCAGGCAAAAAAGTGTTAAATCCTGTTAACATGAATAAAATCGATAAATGGCAAATGAGCAGAGTAATAGTTCACCTTTAGGCCTCATGCACACGACAGTAAAAACGGGGTTCCGTTGTTCCGTGATCCGTTTCCGTTTTTGTTTCCGTTTTTGGAGGATCACCAGACATGAAGGAAAGTGGAAAAAAATCTAAGTCAAGTTTGCCTTGCAAATGTTAGGAAAAAACAGACGCGGACGCGGATGACAATCTTGTGTGCCTCCGTGTTTTTTCACGGACCCATTGACTTGAATGGGTCCGCGAACCGTTGTCCGGGAAAAAAATAGGACAGGTCCTATTTTTTTGACGGACTGGAAACACGGATCACGGACGCGGATGACAAACAGTGCATTTTCCGAGTTTTCAACGGACCCATTGAAAGTCAATGGGTCCGCAGAAAATCAGGGAAAACGGAACAACGGACACGGAACACAACAACGGTCGTGTGCATGAGGCCTGATAGGAAACTAGCAACTAGTACCTAATGCTCAGGCACCTTTTCTGAAATAACCCAGGCTAACAATAGGCTGGACAGATTAGGACGAACACAATTTGATTTCACAGAAGTGTGATTGACTTGGAGTTACATTGTGTTGTTTAAGTGTTCCCTTTATTTTTTTGAGCAGTGTATTTTAGGGTGCATATGACTTTTTGATAGTTTGTTATTACACATTTTGTGATGTAAGGTGACAATAAATGCCTTTTTGACACACTTTTTAAAATATTTTTTTTACGGTGTTCACATGCGCGGTAAGGTCATGTGATATTTTTATACAGCAGGTTCTTACGGACGTGGCAATACCTAATATGTATAAAAAAAAATATTTATGTAAATTTTACACAATGATATAATTTTTTAAACAAAAGAAAAAATCATGTTTTAGTGTCTCCATAGTCTGAGAGCCATAGTTTTTTTATTTGTTGGGCGATTGTCTTAGGTAGGAGCTCATTTTTTGCGGGATGAGGTGACGGTTAGATTGGTACTATTATGGGGGGGGATACGCCTTTTTGATCGCTTGGTGTTGCACTTTTAGTGATTTAAGGTGACAAAAAATAGCTTTTTTTAGCAGTTTTTATTTTTATTTTTTACGGTGTTCATCTGAGGGGTTAGTTCATGTGATATTTTTATACAGCAGGTTCCTACGCATGCAGCGATACCTAATATGTATACTTTTTTATTTTATTTAAGTTTTACACAATAATAGCATTTTTAAACAAAAAAAATAATGTTTTAGTGTCTCCATAGTCTGAGAGCCATTGTTTTTAAATTTTTGGGGCGATTGTCTTAAATAGGGGCTCATTTTTTGCGCAATGAGGTGGCGGTTAGATTGCTACTATTTTGGGGGGCATACGCCTTTTTGATCGCTTGCTGTTGCACTTTTAGTGATGTGAGGTGACAAAAAATGTTTTTTTAGTATAGTTTTTATTTTATTTTTTGGACGTTGTTCATTTGAGGGGTTAGGTAATGTGATATTTTTATAGAGCCGGTCGATATGGAAGCCGCGATACCTAATATGTCTACTTTTCTTTTTTTCCCTACAATTTTTTATTTTTACTTTATTTTGGGAAAAGGACGCTTTATTTTGGGACATCGACACAATTCGAGCATTTTTGGCTCTATACACCACCACAATGTATTTGAAATGAAACGAACAAGATGTTCTTTAACTGCAGACTGTCAGCTTTAATTTGAGGGTTTTTACATCCAAATCAGATGAACAGTGTAGGAATTACAACAGTTTGCATCTGTGCCTCCCACTTGTTAAGGGACCAAAAGTAATGGGACAATTGGCTTCTCAGCTGTTCCATGGCCAGGTGTGTGTTATTGCCTCATTATCCCAATTACAATGAGCAGATAAAAGGTCCAGAGGTCATTTCAAGTCTGCTATTTGCATTTGGAATCTGTTGCTGTCAACTCTCAAGATGAGATCCAAAGAGCTGTCACTATCAGTGAAGCAAGCCATCATTAGGCTGAAAAAACAAAACAAACCCATCAGAGAGATAGCAAAAACATTAGGTGTGGCCAAAACAACTGTTTGGAACAAAAAGAAGGAATGCATCGGTGAGCTCAACAACACCAAAAGACCCGGAAGACCACGAAAAACAACTGTGGTGGATGATCAAAGAATTCTTTCCCTGGTGAAGAAAACACCCTTCACAACAGTTGTCCAGATCAAGAACACTTTCCAGGAGGTAGGTGTATGTGTGTCAAAGTCAACAATCAAGAGAAGACTTCACCAGAGTGAATACAGAGGGTTCACCACAAGATGTAAACCATTGGTGAGCCTCAAAAACAGGAGTTTGCCAAACGACATCTAAAAAAGCCTTCACAGTTCTGGAACAACATCCTATGGACAGATAAGACCAAGATCACCTTGTGCCAGAGTGATGGGAAGAGAAGAGTATGGAGAAGGAAAGGAACTGCTCATGATCCTAAGCATACCACCTCATCAGTGAAGCATGGTGGTGGTAGTGTCATGGCGTGGGCATGTATGGCTGCCAATGGAACTGGTTCTCTTGTATTTATGGATGATGTGACTGCTGACAAAAGCAGCAGGATGAATTCTCAAGTGTTTCGGGCAATATTATCTGCTCATATTCAGCCAAATGCTTCAGAACTCATTGGACGGCGCTTCACAGTGCAGATGGACAATGACCCAAAGCATACTGCAAAAGCAACCAGAGAGTTTTTTAAGGGAAAGAAGTGGAATGTTATGCAATGGCCGAGTCAATCACCGGACCTGAATCCGATTGAGCATTTCACTTGCTGAAGACAAAACTGAAGGGAAAATGCCCCAAGAACCAGCAGGAACTGAAGACAGTTGCAGTAGAGGCCTGGCAGAGCATCACCAGGGATGAAACCAGCGTCTGGTGATGTCTATGCGTTCCAGACTTCAGGCTGTAATTGACTGCAAAGGATTTGCAACCAAGTATTAAAAAGTGAAAGTTTGATTTATGATTATTATTCTGTCCCATTACTTTTGGTCCCTTAGCAAGTGGGAGGCACATATGCAAACTGCTGTAATTCCTGCACCGTTCACCTGATTTGGATGTAAATACCTCAAAATTAAAGCTGACAGAAAAAGCACATCTCGTTTCTTTTCAAATCCATTGTGGTGGTGTATAGAGCCAAAAATGTTAGAATTGTGTCGATGTCCCAATATTTATGGAACTGACTGTATATTAATTACCCCTCTAGTGATGCACATTACATGCTACAGTAATAGCGATCAGTAGAGAGGAATATCTAATATATTTCTGACAGCTGAAAATGATTTTCTTCAGTCAGAAAGGATATTTTCGTCTACTGACTGTTGCTGTAAATGATCGTTTTTAGTCATTGGACCTTGTTAAAAAATAGTTTGCAGCCTCTTGATTTTTGGTGATTTGTGTATATAGTGAACATTTCTTTTCAGGAGGTGTGGTGTATATATTGTTTTGCATGGGCCACACTTTTACCCCTTAATACCAACTTTTATGGAATTTCTATAAAAAAAATTACATATTGAAAGTTCCATTAAGGTGTCTGTGTGTATGATGAGCTGAGTGGCATTTTGACAGTGTGCCAGGAGTCTACTTTAAGAAAATATGAATGTGGGGTTAGTATGATTTTTATATGTTTATTTGTATATTTATCCTGGCAAATTATCCTGGCTCATAGGGATGCAAAATGTCCAAACACCCCTGGCAGCAAAAGAGTTAAAAGAAAAACACTTTGGACAATATTGAACCCATCAGGTCTGTACTAAAGGAAATGCAGCCAGTGGAAATGCTGTATGTTGTCCTGAAGTGAACTAAACATACACTTTTAGCCCTCCCAATGTGTGGATTGCTGCTAAGGGTTAGTCATGGTGGCCATAACAAGTGACAATCACATCAGCTGGAGTCGCAGCCATTTGTACGGGAAGTAATTTATAAGTACTACTTGAAATAGTGAGATATAGTGAATATTCATTTTTCAGTAGATAATCCTAAAGTGCTAGTGTTGGATGGTATTATCAAAAGATGATTGATATTAGGCAGCAAAAATAAAAATAATTCGATTATCACAATAGGTACATCAATTTGTGCAATATACTACTAATAATAAATATAATAATATGACTTGCAATTATAGATCAATAATCCCAAAAATATCTTGAATGAGTTGGTCGATCATTAGGTCAAAACATAATTGTTGCACCTGGGTGTCAATATGTAAAATCAGATGTATAATAACAAATGTATAAAAATCGAGTCTTTGTGTCCACCCTCGGTATCGGCAGCGTCCCACCAATACGAGGCAAGTAGCGGCGTCCCGCTACGTAATTACTTGCAAGTTTTAAGCTGGTTACCTTGTCTCTGACCACAGATTGTTAGACTTCCTCTCCCTTGATGTGCGCAGCACAATGTATCAGGAGGCTTTTCCTCGACGGCTCTGTAGTTGTATTTCACGTCACTGCCCGGATTTCCGGCTTACGGCCTCTGAGTGAAGGATTCCGCAATGGTATTGTACCGGAGAGTTTTGCAGCAGTGTTGTATCATACCACTGAGGAAGGGGCAATACGTTGGACCCCGAAACGCGTCTGGTGCTACACCCCCTGCTTATTTATACTGAAAGATCTAAGCACCTTAAATCGACCACTGGACATCGTTCCCGACGAGAAACCTCTGATACAACACTGCTGCAAAACTCTCCGGTACAATACCATTGCGGAATCCTTCACTCAGAGGCCGTAAGCCGGAAACCCAGGCAGTGACGTGAAATACAACTACAGAGCCGTCGAGGAAAAGCCTCCTGATACATTGTGCTGCGCACATCAAGGGAGAGGAAGTCTAACAATCTGTGGTCAGAGACAAGGTAACCAGCTTAAAACTTGCAAGTAATTACGTAGCGGGACGCCGCTACTTGCCTCGTATTGGTGGGACGCTGCCGATACCGAGGGTGGACACAAAGACTCGATTTTTATACATTTGTTATTATACATCTGATTTTACATATTGACACCCAGGTGCAACAATTATGTTTTGACCTAATGATCGACCAACTCATTCAAGATATTTTTGGGATTATTGATCTATAATTGCAAGTCATATTATTATATTTATTATTAGTAGTATATTGCACAAATTGATGTACCTATTGTGATAATCGAATTATTTTTATTTTTGCTGCCTAATATCAATCATCTTTTGATAATACCATCCAACACTAGCATTTTGATTATAACTGCAAATAAAGTATTGAACCATATGAACCACATGGTCACGGTTTCTTGAGTGCCCTGTTATATTATTTATTATATACCTTTTTGATTGAGTGAGTGGTCTCAATTACACAGGAGCACCAGTTTGGGGTCTATTTTTCCTAGTGCGACATTTTACTAGATTACCGATAATCCTAAAGTGTTTTCTCTTACTAAACTGAAATAACCCTACCTACTTGGACAATCCACCCTAAACAGTGGCCCCCAACTGGTCGACGGTCCTTAACTTGGATAAGTGATTGGGACCTGAACTAGAAGGAAAATAGAAGTCAGATAGGCCAGGTCAGAGCCAGAGAATTAATGTCAGAATGAAAAAAACTATTTTGCTGGACCAAGTTCTTTTGAAAATAGGCAAATGACCAGTAGGATGTGTTCACCTAGGGGTTCATCTCTCTGTGCAACTGCTGACTGCTGCGCCCTATGCTCTTTGACATGACCAAGAGTTAGCATGTTTTCACTACCTAGCCCTGTCAATCAAAGTGCAAAGGCAACGGCAGCTGCAGAGAGATAAGCCTCTAGGAGTAACAGCAAAAAGTAGCCAAAGAGAGAAGGTGCTAATGTGAGTATGTAAAAGTGCAGAAACCCTCAATAGGGTGCATATTCTGCTGACCTGTTTTTGTTGTGCAAGCCGGGGCACAACTTCAGTGCAGAACAGAAGAGGTTGGTGCAGCTGATACTGTATGGAACCCCAGAGGCAGAAGCCAAGCTGCCTGTGCAGTGGATACAATGCACTGGAAGGGGAAGTTGACTGCGTCTGTCTCACATTAGTACTGATAGCTTGTTGACAAAAAACTAGATGATTGATATACCATTTATTCAACACACATTTCGGGGTACACAGGAACCCTTTATGAAGTCCCTGACACCAATCTCCTGTGGACTGTGGGCAAACAATTTATTTTCAGGCCTGTCCTCAGTGGCCAGATCTTGGTTAGACCTGATCTCAGAGGCCAGATCAGTGGTGATAGCTGAAATAGGAAGGCATCTGCCTTAGGGCTCTTTCACACTTGCGTTGTCCGGTACCGTCGTGTACTCCATTTGCCGGAATTACACACCGGATCCGGAAAAACGCGTAAGAACGCATAATTTTTTCTTTCCGGATGCGTCTTTCCGGCTTTTTTGGTAAGATACTGATCCGGAAATCCTGAAGCCAACATCAAGTGCTGTTTCGATGGATCCGTCGTACGGATCCATTGAAACAGCGGATCCATCGTGTACTGATGAGCGGATCCAGTATGTAAATTATTTCTTATCAGAAAATTTCTAGTTTGTTTTACAAAATAAAATATGCAAGGGACAAACACACACAATACTCACCTCCAGGAGCTTCTTTCACGCCCTGTCTTCTCACACGCGGGTTGTCTAGTGGAAGTTTTCGCGCCAGCCAAGCCCTTCCTACTTCCTGGCACAGACGCAACTTCCGGATCAGTCGTTGCGTCGTAACAACTGAAGATGTTAGGACGTATCCGGACTAATACATTTCAATGGGCTATTATTCCGGATCCGTCGATGCGGAAAGTGTTCAGGATTTTTGACCGGAGCAAAAAGCGCAGCATGCTGCGGTATTTTCTCCGGCCAAAAAACGTTCCGGTCCTGAACTGAAGACATCCTGAACGGATTTCTCTCCATTCAGAATGCATGGGGATAATCCTGATCAGGATTTTTCCGGCATAGAGCCCCGACGACGGAACTCTATGCCGGAAAAGAAAAGCGCAAGTGTGAAAGAGCCCTTAATATTCTTAGACCCTGTCCTGAAAGTGATCACAAAATTATTGGGTGAAAAATTATGCCCATAGAGCCTGTCTGGGATTAAAACATTTAGCAGATTCTAAAAATGTAAAATTCCTGTGGTTGGTTAAGGACCGTTACTTGATGTATAGTTTCCTCCTGAAAGTGATTCCAGTCTTCAAGGGTCCACTTGGTGTCAAGGAGCCCACTCTCTGTCAGGGAAAATTTGCAATAAAAAAAAACCCACATGGTCTGAGACAAGAAAGCATGGCTCTCAGCCCCACCTCAGAGGCATTGACCTTCACCACAATTGGCCTAGTCAGATCAGGCAGGACCAAAACAGGAGCTTCCATGAAACATCTTTTTAGAGATTCAAGAGCTAATATTTCCTTTGGCTGCCAATGAAGAAGAACCACCCCCTTCTTAGTCATATCAGTAAGAGGTTTCAATATAACATAAAAAGTTTGATGAACTTATGGCAATAGCTAGCGAAGCACAAAAATTGCTGCAAGGATTTAAGCAAAGAAGTCGGGGCCCAAGGAGTGAGTTCAAACCGCTTCCTATCACCTGTGAAGTGACCAGACAATTTAACTTGATGTACTAGGAGCTGTGAGGGAACTATTACAATGGGTGGAGACCTAGTAGTTTCGTGATGTTGGACCCTTTTTGCAAGGTGCTGTAGCAGTTGTTTGAGACCATGCATTTGGTTTACCAAGGCCCACATTGGATCCATGCCAGAAAGGAAAACGCCACAGAGAGAATTTGGTATGGCATGTGAATCTGTCACATAAGGTAGGAAACAGTGCATCCTTAAACGTCACCTGCACCACTTTCCCTACGTCCTTGGACAGTCTGCCTTAAACGGCGTCCCCCAACTGGTCGACGGTCCGTAAACTGGATAAGTGCACAGGATCTAAACTAGAGGAAAAACGGAAGTCAAACAGGACTAGTCAGAAGCAGATGATAAATATCAGAGCCCAATTGATCCACCTTCCCTGATAGGCCAACTAGCCCCAGAGCCATATGGGTTGGTAACCAAACGATGCTGGTGATGACGCCATAGTGAGGCAGAGATTTCCGCGGAGGCACAGGCAGATAAGTACATAACATAACTGAAAACCATAATCATACTAACCTGCAGAATGAAGGTAACACATTTTTGTGTCATACGGTAAACAGTGCAAATTTTCAAATGCCTTAGGCCTCTTTCACACTTGCGTTGTCCGGATCCGGCGTGCACTCCATTTGCCGGAGGTGCCCGCCGGATCCGTAACAACGCAAGTGAACTGAAAGCATTTGAAGACGGATCCGTCTTCAAAATGCGTTCAGTGTTACTATGGCAGCCAGGACGCTATTAAAGTCCTGGTTGCTATAGTAGTAGTGGGGAGCAGGGGAGCAGTATATTTACCGTCCGTGCGGCTCCCGGGGCGCTCCAGAATGACGTCAGAGCGCCCCATGCGCATGAATGACGTGATCCATGCGATCACGTCATCCATGCGTGTGGGGCGCCCTGACGTCACTCTGAAGCGCCCCGGGATCCGCACGGACGGTAAGTATACTGCTCCCCCGCTCCCCACTACACTTTACCATGGCAAACAGGACTTTAGCGTCCTTGCAGCCATGGTAACCATTCAGAAAAAGCTAAACGTCGGATCCGGTAATGCGCCAAAACGACGTTTAGCTTAAGGCCGGATCCGGATTAATGCCTTTCAATGGGCATTACTTCCGGATCTGGCCTTGCGGCAAGTGTTCAGGATTTTTGGCTGGAGCAAAGAGCGCAGCATGCTGCGGTATTTTCTCCGGCCAAAAAATGTTCTGGTCCGGAACTGAAGACATCCTGATGCATCCTGAACGGATTTCTCTCCATTCAGAATGCATGGGGATAATCCTGGTCAGGATTCTTCCGGCATAGAGTCCCGACGACGGAACTCTATGCCGGAACAAAACAACGCAAGTGTGAAAGAGCCCTAAATCAGAGGTTGAATTGCTGTTGTTTTTTCACATTCCCACCCAGAAAGAGTTCATGAAAATAAATTCGTAAGTGGTATGCGCCCTAAGACTGCCAAAATAAATGTTGAATGCAACACTGAAAAAAATTATTCATCCTAAATGCCCAAAATAGGTCGGCAAAGGGGTTTAGAAGATACAGAAGCTGAGAATTGAAAAGGATAGGTTTATGTAAGAAAAGAGAAAATATACACTCACCTAAAGAATTATTAGGAACACCTGTTCTATTTCTCATTAATGCAATTATCTAGTCAACCAATCACATGGCAGTTGCTTCAATGCATTTAGGGGGGGCTCCTGGTCAAGACAATCTCCTGAACTCCAAACTGAATGTCAGAATGGGAAAGAAAGGTGATTTAAGCAATTTTGAGCGTGGCATGGTTGTTGGTGCCAGACGGGCCGGTCTGAGTATTTCACAATCTGCTCAGTTACTGGGATTTTCACGCACAACCATTTCTAGGGTTTACAAAGAATGGTGTGAAAAGGGAAAAACATCCAGTATGCGGCAGTCCTGTGGGCAAAAATGCCTTGTGGATGCTAGAGGTCAGAGGAGAATGGGCCGACTGATTCAAGCTGATAGAAGAGCAACGTTGACTGAAATAACCACTCGTTACAACCGAGGTATGCAGCAAAGCATTTGTGAAGCCACAACACGCACAACATTGAGGCGGATGGACTACAACAGCAGAAGACCCCACCGGGTACCACTCATCTCCACTACAAATAGGAAAAAGAGGCTACAATTTGCACGAGCTCACCAAAATTGGACTGTTGAAGACTGGAAAAATGTTGCCTGGTCTGATGAGTCTCGATTTCTGTTGAGACATTCAAATGGTAGAGTCCGAATTTGGCGTAAACAAAATGAGAACATTTATCCATCCTCTGATGGCTACTTCCAGCAGGATAATGCACCATGTCACAAAGCTCGAATAATTTCAAATTGGTTTCTTGAACATGACAATGAGTTCACTGTACTAAAATGGCCCCCACAGTCACCAGATCTCAACCCAATAGAGCTTTTTTGGGATGTGGTGGAACGGGAGCTTCGTGCCCTGGATGTGCATCCCTCAAATCTCCATCAACTGCAAGATGCTATCCTATCAATATGGGCCAACATTTCTAAAGAATGCTATCAGCACCTTGTTGAATCAATGCCACGTAGAATTAAGGCAGTTCTGAAGGCAAAAGGGGGTCCAACACCGTATTAGTATGGTGTTCCTAATAATTCTTTAGGTGAGTGTAGTTGGAATGGGATTGGTTGCTACTAGCACCGGTTTCATTAATTTCTCCTATTTACTTTATGTTTCCTAGCTTGCTATTGCTATGATTAATATAAATACAATTTGTTTTGGGAAAGTAAGAACATTTTGTTTTATTTTCCAGGTGAAGACAGGATGACAGTATACCATAAGCATCTCCATTTACCTTCCTGTCATGAAGTAGAAAATAACAATATCACACAAGATAATTCTATGACTCCTAATGTACCCTCAGTCCTTCACAGTGAAAATCTCTCCTCCGATACCGCTGGTCACAAGAAACCTTCATCTAGACAATCACTAATTGGCAAAACAAGAACTAAACAGAAACATTTTAAAAGGAAATCTAATCTTTTCTTACATGAGAAAAATCACAGAGATAAAAGGTCATTTTCATGCTCAGAATGTGGAAAATCTTTTACCAGGAAATTCATTCTGGATGGACATCAGAGAATTCACACAGGGGAGAGACCATTTTTATGTTCAGAATGTGGGAAATGTTTTAGTCGAAAATCAAATCTTTTGTACCATCTAAGAATCCACTTGCGGGAAATGTCATTTTTGTGTTTAGAATGTGGGAAATGCTTTAGTCAGAATTCGGATCTTAATAGACATCAGAAATCTCACACAGGGGAGAAGCCATTCTCATGTCCTGAATGTGGGAAGTGTTTTAGTCAGAGTTCAGATCTTCATAGACATCAGCGAGCTCACACAGGGGAGAAGCCACATTTATGTCCTGAATGTGGGAAATGTTTTAGTCAGAAATCAGATCTTGTTACACATCAGAGAACTCACACAGGGGAGAAACCATTTTCATGTATTGATTGTGGAAAGTATTTTAGTCAGAAATCACATCTTGTTACACATCAGAGAACTCACACAGGGGAGAAACCATTTTCATGTCTTGATTGTGGAAAGTATTTTAGTCAGAAATCA
The DNA here is from genome assembly GCF_905171765.1 of Bufo bufo. NCBI lineage: Eukaryota > Metazoa > Chordata > Amphibia > Anura > Bufonidae > Bufo > Bufo bufo. The sequence continues at coordinate 614,179,599 of NC_053392.1, forward strand.
CATCTTGTTAAACATCAGAGAACTCACACAGGGGAGAAACCATTTATGTGCCCAGAATGTAATAAATATTTTACTGTGAAATCAGCTCTTGTAGAACATCTGAGAACTCACACAGGGGAGAAACCATATTCATGTCCTGAATGTGGAAAGTGTTTTAGTCACAAATCAAGTCTTGCTACACATGAGAGAACTCACACTGAAGAGAAGCCAATATTGGTCAGAAGTACAGGACATAATGGAACTCGTACATTCTTACAACAGATGGCAGGATCTCAGTCTGTGAAGCAATTATAGATGCAAGCCATGTCTTGTCAGGTCTTGTTTTAAGGCTGACAATAATGTAAAGAGAAATTCAGCACTGCACAGAGATCTAGGTAAAATCTCTTTATTCCATGCAAGAAAACATCTGACAGATCAGATTAGAAGTAGTTAACATGTTTCAGACCCACCATAATTGGCTATCTGCTCCAAGGACGGTGGCAGTTGGGAAGTTTGACTGGGGCAGCACACCTGTCAAACCCTAACACAGGTGTTTTAAGGTGAGCTCAGAGAGGACGGAAACCTCCCATTGAGAACTATGCTATGAGTAAAGACTGTTGGGTCTGAAACGTGTAAACGACTTCTGTATAGGTATGTTGGATGTTTTATCACATGGAATAAAGAGATTTCATAAGGCTCCCGTGCAGTGCTGGATTTAACATGTTTGGTCCATTCCTCCAAAGTCTCCCATGCACTTTGGGACTATCCATGAAAAGGATGGTGACCTACACTGTCTTCTATATTTAGAGATGACAATCTATGCTTTAAACAAGACCATGGTCCAAGGCCTTTAGAAACAGGTCCCAGTGAAAGCTGCATATACCTTCAGCTCTCACTCAATAGATGTTTCTATATAGGCTATGTGTCCCGTTGTGGAGCAGGTGGTAATCCTGGTCTTACTTAACCACTTCCAGTGCCGGCCATTTACCCCCTTCCTGACTAGGCCTAATTTTGCAAATCTGACGTGTCACTTTATGTGGTAATAACTTTGGAATGCTTTTTCTTATCCAAGCCATTCAGAGATTGTTTTCTCGTGACACATTGTACTTCATGTTAACACCTTAAGGACACAGCCATTTTTCACCTTAAAGGGGTTGTCTCATCATGGACATGGGGGGCATATCGCTAGGATATGCCCCCATTGTCTTATAGGTGCAGGTCCCAGCAGTGGAACCCGCATCTATATCGATAATGGAGCCCAGCAAGGTGGTGGCTGGAGGTCTACGGTCTGACCACCACCATGGCGGCTACCCATAGAAGTGAATGGGAGAGTACCCCGCTCCCATTAATTTCTATGAGGCCGACGGAAATAGCCGAGCCAGCACTCGGCTATTTTTGCCTGCCCCATACATAATGAATGGAGGGCTGCAGCGCATGCGCACTTTCGGGACTCCGAAAGCGCATACGCACTCCTTCACTTTCGGGGCTCCGTTCTCGATATAGGTGCGGGTCCCAGCAGTGGGACCTGCACTTATAAGACAATGGGGGCATATCCTAGCAATATTCCCCCATTGTCCATGATGAGACAACCCCCTTAAGGACCAGGCCATTTTTAGCAAATCTGACGTGTCACTTTATGTGGTGATAACTTTAACCACCTCAGCTCCCCTAGCTTAAACCCCCTTAATGACCAGACCACTTTTTACAATTCTGCACTACACTACTTTCACCGTTTATTGCTCGGTCATGCAACTTACCACCCAAATGAATTTTACCTCCTTTTCTTCTCACTAATAGAGCTTTCATTTGGTGGTATTTCATTGCTGCTGACATTTTAACTTTTTTTGTTATTAATCGAAATTGACCGAAATTTTTGCAAAAAAATGACATTTTTCACTTTCAGTTGTAATTTTTTTAAAAATAAAACTACATTTCTATATAAATTTTTCTCTAAATTTATTGTTCTACATGTTTTTGATAAAAAAAAAATGCAATAAGTGTATATTTATTGGTTTGGGTAAAAGTTATAGCGTTTACAATCTATGGTGCAAAAAAAATTATTTACGCACTTTGACTTTCTGAGCACCTGTCATGTTTCCTGAGGTTCTACAATGCCCAGACAGTAGAAACACCCCACAAATTACCCCATTTTGGAAAGTAGACACCCTAAGGTATTCATTGATGGGCATAGTGAGTTCATGGAAGTTTTTATTTTTTGTCACAAGTTAGCGGAAATCTTTTTTTTGTTCTTTTCTTACAAAGTCACCCCAAAATACACCCCAAAACACATTGCCCTACTTCTCCTGAGTACGGTGATACCACATGTGTGACACTTTTTTGCAGCCTAGGTGCGCAAAGGGGCCCAAATTCCAATGAGTACTTTTAGGATTTTACAGGGCATTTTTACGCATTTGGATTCCAAACGTGAGTTCATGGAAGTTTTTATTTTTTGAAATTTTATTTATTTTTTCTTACAAAGTCTCATATTCCACTAACTTGTGACAAAAAATAAAATTTTACATGAACTCACCATACCCCTCACGGAATATCTTGGAGTGTCTTCTTTCTGAAATGGGGTCACTTGTGGGGTATTTATACTGCCCTTGCATTTTAGGGGCCCTAAAGCGTGAGAAGTAGTTTGGAATCCAAATGCGTAAAAATGCCCTGTGAAATCCTAAAAGTACTCATTGGAATTTGGGCCCCTTTGCGCACCTAGGCTGCAAAAAAGTGTCACACATGTGGTATCGCCGTACTCAGGAGAAGTAGGGCAATGTGTTTTGGGGTGTATTTTTTACATATATCCATACTGTGTGTGAAAAATATCTCTGTAAATGACAACTTTTTACATTTTATTATACAAAGTTGTCAATTTACAGAGATATTTCTCTCACCCAGCATGGGTATATGTAAAAAGACACCCCAAAACACATTGCCCTACTTCTCCTGAATACGGCGATACCACATGAGTGACACTTTTTTGCAGCCAAGATGCGCAAAGGGGCCCAAATTCCAATGAGTACCTTTAGGATTTCACAGGGCATTTTTACGCATTTGGATTCCAAACTACTTCTCACGCTTTAGGGCCCCTAAAATGCCAGGACAGTATAAATACCCCACAAGTGACCCCATTTTAGAAAGAAGACACCCCAAGGTATTCCGTGAGGGGTACGGTGAGTTCATGTAAAATTTAATTTTTTGTCACAAGTTATGAGGGTATACAAATCTGCAAATTTGGTGTTAAAGTGGTCTATGAGGGGCCGAATTTTGTGGAGCCGGTCAAAAGCTGGGTGGCCTCTGGGACGAGAGGTGCTGTTATCACTAAAGTGCTGGAAACGCAGGATGGTCTCAAATCGTGTCCTGGACATGGCAGCAGAGAACATGGGCATGTGATGAATTGGGTTCGTGGACCAATATGACCGCAATTCATGCTTTTTTGTCAGGCCCATGTTGAGGAGAAGGCCCAGAAAAGTCTTAAGTTCGGAAACTTGGACGGGTTTCCACCGGAAAGACTGAGCATAAAAGCTTCCCGGGTTGGCGGCTATAAATTGAGTGGCATACCGGTTTGTTTCTGCCACGACTAAGTTAAAGAGCTCCGCAGTGAAGAACAGCTCAAAAAACCCCAGTGCCGATCCGATCTGAGCTGTCTCAACCAGAACTCCAGACTGGGCGGTGAAAGGGGGAAATACTGGTGCGGCTGAAGATGGGGGCTGCCAATCAGGGTTTGCCAGCACCTCAGGGACTCTAGGGGCTCTACGGGCCTGTCTGTGCAGTGGCTGCGACGGGGGAACTACTGCACGTACCAGCCCTTCTGGTGCTCGCCACTTCACCATGTTCTACGGCAGTGCTGGTACTAGGTCCAGGATGGGCTGCGCAGCGGGTGTATGCCTCACCGCGTAATCCGACAGCGCCAGCCCCACTCTGCTGCCCTTGAAGTGGATCCTGCGCAACCTGTGGTCTAGCAACACGGGGCCGGGTAAGCCTGGTGCTATCAGGGACCTCAACCTCCTCGTCCGAACTTTGGGTCAGAGTGCCACTGCTTTTTACAGGTTCGTATTCTGACCCGCTGGATTCGTCAGATGAGGGTTCCCATTCCTCATCCGACTGGGTCAGAAGCCTGTAGGCCTCTTCAGAAGAATACCCCTTCCTTGCCATTTGGTCAACTAAATTTAGGGGGTATTCCTTCAGACTACCCAAGAAAAAAAGCAAGCCTGTCTTACAAATGGGAGGCTAGCGAAGTCCTGGAAGGCGCTGCGATTGATAAAAAATATCAAAACAGATTTTTTTTATCGCCGCAGCGCTTGTGCAGTGATAAAAAAAAAAAAAAAATTGTCACTGCGGCGGGGTAGGCGTGGGTGAACGCACGTGTGGGCGACCGATCAGGCCTGATCGGGCAAACACTGCGTTTTGGGTGGAGGGCGAGCTAAGGTGACACTAATACTATTATAGATCTGACTGTGATCAGTTCTGATCACTTACAGATACTATAAAGTACCAATGCTGATTAGCGATACGCTAATCAGCGAATCGGTGACTGCGGTGCGGTGGGCTGGGCGCTAACTGAAGCTAACTACCTACCAAAGGGGCCTAAACTATCCTAAACCTATCAGTCAATACTGGTGGAAAAAAAGAAGTGACAGTTTACACTGATCACTTTTTTCCCTTTCACTAGTGATTTGACAGGGGTGATCAAGGGGTTAATTGGGGTGATGGGGGGGTGATCTGGGACTAAATATGTAGTGCTTGGTGTACTCACTGTGATCTGTGCTCTCTGCTGGGACCAACCGACGAAAAGGACCAGCAGAGAGCACAGAAGCCATTTAACACATTATATTTATAAATATAATGTGTTATATGGCTGGTGGTTCGTTATTTTAAAAGTCACCAACCTGCCAGCACTGATCATTGGCTGGCAGGCTGGTGACCAACTCCTTGTGCGCCTTTTGCCGACCCGCACTGCGCATGTGTGGGCCTCATATGCGCGTCATCTCGCGTCTCGCGAGATGACGCGTATATGCGTCCAGGAGGAATAACCCGGCCGCCCGCAGGACGCATCCCTGCGTTAGGCGGTCGAGGGGTGGTTAAAACGCTTTTACTTATCTAGGCCATTCTGAGATAGTTTTCTCGTCACATATTGTATTTCATGACACTGGTAAAACGGTGGCAGTTGGGGAGTTTGACCGGGTGGCACACCTGTCAAACCATAACACAGGTGTTTTAAGGTGAGCTCATAGAGGACGGAAACCTCCCATTGAGAACTATGCTATAAGTAAAGACTGTTGGGTCTGAAACGTGTAAACGACTTCTGTATAGGTATGTTGATGTTTTATCACATGGAATAAAGAGATTTCATTAGGCTCCCGTGCAGCGCTGGATTTAACGTGTTTGGTCTATTCCTCCAAAGCCTTCCAAAATTTAGAATAATTAGCAAATTAACTAATTTAAATGTCTTTTATAATAGATAGTAATAACTAAAAAAAAATGTAGCACCACCCGCTGTTTGTTCTTTTTCTTACTTCTCTGTCCATCTTACTGAGATGGATGCAGTAATAGGGAGAGAGATAGGGAGTCACATACTTCCCCTAAGCTGAAGTAGAAAGGATCATTTTGTGAATGCCATTTTATTTTTTGGGGATGCTAGAAGTCTTAGAAGTTTAGAAGCAAATCTTGAAATTTTTCAGAAAATTTCCAAAACCCATTTTTTAAGGACCAGTTCATGTATGAAGTCACTTTGTGAGGCTTATCACCGATGCTGGTGGATGCAGCATGGATTCGGCTGTCAGTAACAGCCGGATCCGTGCTGCTGATCGCAGCGGTGCACATGGGAGGAAGAAAGGACCGCAGGACAAGAATGCTCGTCCTGGGGCGCAAAGTATTGGCCATTTAGGATGAGCATTCTTGTCCTGAGTTGTTAAGGAGTTAATGGTAAATTTGAGTCAATATGTTTTACCTTTATTTTTGAATAAATTGAATAATTTATTAATTAACATTCCCCAAATGTCTACTTTATGTTGGTATCATTTTAATAATGTAATTAAATTTTTTTAGGACGTTAGAAGGTTTAGAATTTTAGAAGCATTTTTTTAAGGACCAGTTCAGTTCTGTGGGGATTACATAATAGAACCAACCCATAAATGACCCCATTTTAAAAATGACACCCCTCAAACAATTTAAAACTGGTTTTAGAAATGTTGTTAACCCACAGGAATTAAAGCAAAATAGAGGCGAAATTTCAAAATGTCACTTTTTTGGGAGATTTTTAATTTTACTAAATTTTTTCCCGGAACACATCAATGGTTAACAACAAAACAAACCTAAATATTTATTATCTTGATTCTGCAGTTTGCAAAAACACCCCATATGTGGTCGTTTACCGCTGTTTTGGCACACGACAGGGCACAGAAGCCCTGCTAGCAGTGCCATCAAAAAGCAGAAGAGACTGCTGCATGTCTTGGGGCTCAGACTGCTTGGCTGATTTGCAAGAGGGTGAGGTGAAGGACTGATGGACATGGGCTGCAGGTGCCAACTCTGATCTTTCAGCAGGAGACTGAGTGGGAGACAATGTGAAGGAACTGGAGGCACTGTCAGCCACCCAATCTACTATCGCCTGTACTTGTTCTGGCCTCACCATTCGTAGAGACACATTCGGCCTGACCAAATAACGCTGAAGGTTCTGTCGTCTGCTTGCACCTGAGGAAGGTGTTTTACTTGTTCGTGTAGCTGGCACAGATCTACCACGTCCTCTCCCTGCAACAGGAGCTCCACCAGCAGCACCACGACCTGGGCCACGTCCCTTATTTGACACTCTCCTCATTCTTTGCGTTCACCCACCAAACTAACAAATGTTTTTTGTCAGGCGACAATGTAACCGCCAACAGTCAACAATTAAGTTCACTGAGAGTAAGGCAGTGTCGGTGTCATAAAGAGGAAACATTTCTTGAGGTTACACAACAGTGTGACAGGCGAATTTTATACAATTACTTCACGGTCCCAAAAAATGGTAATTTGTCAACCAACAATGTAACTGCAGTATTACATAGTAACATAGTACATAAGGCCGAAAAAAGACATCTGTCCATCCAGTTCGGCCTGTTATCCTGCAAGTTGATCCAGAGGAAGGCAAAAAAAAAACTGTGAGGGAGAAGCCAATTTTCCCCACTTTAGGGGAATAAAAAATTCCTTCACGACTCCAATCAGGCATCAGAATAACTCCCTGGATCAACGACCCTTCTCTAGTAGGGATAGCCTGTAATATTATTACACTCCAGAAATACATCCAGGCCCTTCTTGAACTCTTAGTGAACTCACCATCACCACCTCCTCAGGCAGAGAGTTTGTCACCGCCAGTTCTGTGAGAAGGTCTGGCAGACGTTCTTCTCTACCTCTTGTATGACGTTCTTTGTTTTGGTTTCACTTTGTCATCTCCTTTCCTTCTGCCAGGTGTCACTTATTTAGACTAATCGTCTTCCTTTATATTCCCTCCCATACTGCCTCACTTTGCGGTTTATACTACTTCCTGGGTGAAGTGTTCACTTCTGGAGGCTGCTGCTGCTGTTTGCTCAGATAAGTCTTTTCCTTTATTGTGTTTCCTTGCTGGCTTGATTCTAGGTTACCCTGACTCCGTCCGTATTAAGTGCAGGGAGCTGGTGGTCGTGTCCCCTCACTATTATAGGGTTTTCAGGTGTCACACAGTCTTAGGTACGTGGGCATGCAATCGTCTACCATTGAGACCCTTGCATGTGCATAGCAGTCAGGGAGAGCTCTTAGGGTTTTAAAGGGCGGGGCAATATGCTCCTTAGTTTGGGATCAAGCCAGTCGGTCGTTTATTTATACGTTCCAGCTATCTGAATCTTCATCCGTGACAGAGTTCCATAGTTTGACTGCTCTTACCGTAAAGAATCTTCTTCTATGTTTGTGTACAAACCATCTTTCCTCCAGACGCATAGGATGTCCCCTCGTCACAGTCACAGTCACAGTCCTGGGGATAAAAAGATGATGGAAGAGATCTCTGTACTGACCTCTGATATATTTATACATAGTAATTAGATCTCCCCTCAGTCGTCTTTTTTCTAAAGTGAATAACCCTAATTTTGATAATCTTTCAGGGTACTGTAGTTGCCCCATTCCAGTTATTTCTTTAGTTGCCCTCCTCTGGACCCTCTCCAGCTCTGCTATGTCTGCCTTGTTTACAGGAGCCCAGAACTGTACACAGTACTCTATGTGTGGTCTGACTAGCGATTTATAACGTGGTAGGACTATGTTCTCATCACCGCCATCTATACCCCTTTTGATGCAACCCATTATCTTATTGGCCTTGGCAGCAGCTGCCTGACACTGGTTTTTGCAGCTTAGTTTGAGGTTTATTAAAATTCCTATATCCTTTTCCATGTCAGTTTTACCGAGTGTTTTACCATTTAGTATGTACGGGTGACTTGCATTATTCCTTCCCATGTGCATAACTTTACATTTGTCAGTGTTAAACCTCATCTGCCACTTATCTGCCCAAGCCTGCAATCTATCCAGATCCCTCTGTAGTAGTATAGTGTCCTCTTCAATGTTAATTACTTTACACAGTTTAGTGTCATCTGCGAAAATTTTAAAAAATTTATATTTTGTATTGACTGGTTGTATTTGACTGTGACAGATGCAGCAAAGGCCCCAGCTGTAGGGTCTTGCAAATAATTGGTGATTTTTTAAACCCAGAATATAACAGCAGTATCTAACACTTGCATTGGACTATCAGAAATACAGCAAAGGCCGTAAATTTATTATCTTGCCCAAAATGGGTGTTTTTTTAAAACAAGAATGTAACAGCAGAATCTAACACTTGTATTGGACTGTCAGAAATGCAGCAAAGGCTGCAAATTTATTATCGTGCCCAAAATTAGTGTTTTATTTTAATACCAGAATATAGCAGCACTATCTAACGCTTGTATTTCACTATGACAAATGCAGCAAATACCCCAGATGTAGGGTATTGCAAAAAATTTGTGTTTTTTTTAAACCCAGATTACAATTGTAGTATTTCAAGCTTGTATTTCACTGTGACAAAGGCAGCAAAGGCCCCAGCTGTAGGGTCTTGCAAATAATTGGTGTTTTTTTTAAACCCAGAATATAACAGCAGTATCTAACACTTGCATTGGACTGTCAGAAATGCAGCAAAGGCCGTAAATTTATTATCTTGCCCAAAATGGGTGTTTTTTTAAAACAAGAATGTAACAGCAGAATCTAACACTTGTATTGGACTGTCAGAAATGCAGCAAAGGCCGCAAATTTATTATCTTGCCCAAAATTAGTGTTTTTTTTAATACCAGAATATAACAGCACTATCTAACGCTTGTATTTCACTGTGACAAATGCAGCAAATACCCCAGATGTAGGGTATTGCAAAAAATTTGTGTTTTTTTTTAAACGCAGAATATAATAGCAGTATTTCAAGCTTGTATTTTACTGTCACAAATGCACATATGCTGTGCTGGTGCACTGAACTTGCAAAAAATGGCCGCCGATGCCCACCTAACTAACAGACGGATAAAAGTTATTTTTCTGTGTCACTGGGCTAAGGGCAGGGTAAAAAGATTGTGCACTGCACCCACTAAACAAAATCGCTGTAGATCGCTGAGTTAACAAGCACTTCTAATAACTGAATTCTTTCCTATTCTCTCCCTCACAGCAGCAGCATCCTATCCCTACACTTGTAACAGCAGAGTGACGTGCGGCGCTACGTGACTCCAGCTTATATAGAGGCTGGGTCACATGCTGCACTGGCCAATCACAGCCATGCCATTAGTAGGCATGGCTGTGATGGCTTCTAAGGGCACGCGAGTTAAACGCTTGTTGATTGGCTGCTCTGCAGCCTTTCAAAAAGCGCCATTAACTCACCGAACCCGAACTTTTACTGAAACGTTCGGGTTCAGGTCCGGGGTCCAAAAATCTTAAAGTTCGGTACGAACCTGAACTTTACAGTTCAGGTTCGCTCAACCCTAGATACAATAAAAGACCACACATGGAAAACATTTGGATTGTTAGTTAATAGTTGTTATGTTCCAGTATCTCGTTAAGGCCAAAGCGGGTCAGGGAATTAAAACAGAAAATCCAATACATTTCCTTCCTACATAATTGTAGGAAGGATTTGGGGACCCACTCTATCGGGGTGAGTCGTAGAAGGGATACATCACCTACATGTGTCTGCGCAAAATGTCTGGAGACTAGTGTTGAGCTATGTACTCGGCCGAGTACCGCATGTGCTCGAGCGCAATGCTCGAGTCTCCTTCCCGCACGTTTCACGGCTGCTAAGCAGCCAATAAAGGTTCAGGTAAGTACTGCCCTCACTGTAATGCCAGTAGCCATGTTAGTACTGGCATTACAGTGATTGGCTGGCCGGAACACATCATCGGGTGCTATATAGCACCTGATGGCGCGTGTTCGGCTCATTCTGGGAGAGCAGAGCGTAGGAAGGAACAGAGAGTGTAGGGAGTGTAATCGAATATTATAAGTGTACAAAAACGTTTCAGAGACCCAATAGTCCTTGTAACGACTATTGTGTGTGACACCAGCAATAAATTTTTGTAGCGCAACCTGCGCTAAATTGCCCAGTGTTAGGGAGAGCTGTGCATAGGAAGGGACAGACAGTGTAGGGAGCGTAATAGGAAGATTTTTATGCAAAAAACTTTTCAGAGACCCAAAAGTCCTTTTAAGGACATACCTAAAATATCAGTGACATCCAGTGCAGTTTTTCCGTAGACGGTGTCAGCTGCGGACTGTTAAATTATCCGCACCACAGCTACTGTTTAAAGTGTGCGCATCCCTAAAATATCAGTGACATCCAGTACACTTTTTCCGTAGACACTGCAAACTGTGACATTACCTGTGGTACCTGTCCTGTATAATGCTTCTCCATCACAAATACTGTTGTAAATTTTTTTGCACATACACTTCCAAATCCTACGCTACTATACGTGTGACATACTTTCAAGAATATATCACATTTAAAATGAAGAAAGTCAGCAGTAGGGGATGGGGAAGTAGTAGTGATGCTAGTGGTGCACACAGAGGCCGTGGCCCTGGGCGCAGAGAAACAGTGCCTGCTGCCAGAGCACAAGAAAAACAATCATCCAAGATACCTAGCTTCATGTCCCAGTTTGCAGGGCGGTGCAGGACACCACTCTTGAAGTCAGCCCAGTGCGAGCAGGTGGTCGGTTGGATTGCAGCAGATAATGCTTCAAGTCGGTTAAGCACCACCCTGTCTTCCATCAAGTCCAGTCTCAGTAGCCAGGAGTCTGGTCCACACAATCCTCACCCTGATCCTCCTTCCTCCTACCATTTACAGTGTGGCCAAACAAGTGATCCCACACTCGGATATTCCGAGGAGCTCATTTCAGCGCCATTACTTGATTTGGCCCTCTCGCCAAGCACGCTTGAAGAGGGACATGAGATCTTGTGCCCTGATTCCCAAGCTCTTGAGCATCCACAGTCACAAGAACATGACGGTGGTGAATGGCAACTAGAGTTTAATGAGGTGGATGATGACGAGACACAGTTGCCAATCAGTCAACCGCAATTACTGTCTCACGGCCCCATCATAGACTCAGGCTCCCACTATAGATCAATTTCTCCCCCATGCATTTCACCCTGGAACGCAATTAGGTGCTTCCTTTTCCGGTTCCCTCCAATTATATAGAAAAGAATAGAAGGACACTAATAAGTTTTTATATAATTTCATTTTTATATGTCCAATGCCCATAATATGTTTTATTATCATAAAAGGCTCTGACATCTTTAACATTTATGGATTTTATTAAACACATTAGTTACCAGGATGTGAGGTCAGAGAGGTCCACCCCCCTCCATCAGATGACTGCAGACCATGTGTTCTTGTTTTCCTATATAAATAGCTATCATATCTGCTTTGTTTTTATGCTCTTGAAAAAGGGAAACTATCCCGAAACGCGTCAAACTATATTTTAGCTATTAACTAGGGACTGGGGGGGGGGGGGGGGGGGGGGAATTACATTTTAGGAGGAGAAGATAGTGCAGATAGAGACCGGGGGCAAGGAAGTGGGACTGGGGGAGGAATGGAAGGAGGGACTAGAACAGTTCAGAAGGAAAGGTGCAGAGTAAAAAAAATACATAAACATACATAAACTTAAATAAACATTAATGTATGTATACTAATGACAGAAACTGGGGGAGCTGGAATTAGTGATGTGTGAGGAGGACTATGACATAGGGGGAATAACTGAGACATGGCTGGATGATAGCTATGACAGTGGGAATAACTGAGACATGGCTGGATGATAGCTATGACAGTGGGAATAACTGAGACATGGCTGGATGATAGCTATGACTGGGCAGTTAATGTACAGGGTTACAGTCTATTTATAAAGGATCGTCAAAACCTGAGAGGGGGAGGGGTCTGCCTTTATGTAAAGTCTTGTCTAAAGCCCACACTCCGTGAAGATATAAGTGAGGGACATGAACATGTGGAGTCACTGTGGGTAGAGATACATGGAGCTAGAAACAATAATAAATTGCTAATAGGAGTTTACTATAAACCGCCTAATATACCAGAGTCCACAGAAAATCTACTAAACGAGATAGACAAGGCGGCAAATCATAATGAGGTGGTTATTATGGGGGACTTCAACTACCCAGATATAGACAGGGAAACTGAAACTTGTATATCTCATAAAGGAAACAGGTTCTTGGCAATAACCAAAGACAATTACCTCTCCCAACTGGTTCAGGACCCGACTAGAGGGACGGCCATACTGGACTTAGTATTAAACAATAGGCCTGACAGAACAACAGACGTGCAGGTTGGGGGACACTTGGGAAATAGTGACCATAAAGTAATAACCTTCCAATTATCACTCAAAAGAGCGTTTCTACAGGGAGGAACAAAAATACCAAACAAAAAAAATACCAAACAAAAAAAATACCAAACAAAAAAGCAAAGTTTAGCCAACTAAGCCTTAGGCCTAACTAACTGGGACAAAGTTCTCAAAAATAAAAATACAGCCACAAAATGGGATAGCTTTAAAAGCATCCTAAAAGCTCATTGTGAGAGGTATATACCATATGGGAATAAAAGGTTAAGGAACAAAAAGAAACCAATGTGGATAAACAGAACTGTAAAGAAAGCAATAAATGACAAAAAGAAAGCATATAAATCACTAAAACAGGAGGGTAGCACGGAAGCACTGAAAAACTATAAGGAAAAAAATAGAACATGTAAAAAACTAATAAAAGCGGCCAAACTAGAGACCGAGAGATTAATTGCCAAAGAGAGCAAAACTAACCCTAAAATGTTCTTCAATTATATAAATGTTAAAAAGTATAAATCTGAAGGTGTCGGCCCTTTAAAGAGTAATGAGGGGGGAGTCGCAGAGAGAAGAAAGCAAAGCTTTTTTCTTTTCTCCAATGTATTCACTGATGAAAATAAACAGATGATATGCAGAATGTAAAAATAAATTCCCCATTAAAATTGTCCTGTCTGACCCAGGAAGAAGTACATCAGCGACTTAAAAAGATTAAAATAGACAAATCGCCAGGACCAGATGGCATACACCCCCGTATCCTAAGGGAATTAAGTAATGTCATAGCCAGACCCTTATTTCTGATATTTGCGGACTCTATACTGACAGGGAATGTCCCACAGGATTGGCGCATGGCAAATGTGGTGCCAATATTCAAAAAGGGTCCAAAAACAGAGCCTGGAAACTATAGGCCGGTAAGTTTAACATCTGTTGTGGGTAAACTGTTTGAAGGTTTTCTGAGAGATGCTATCTTAGAGCATCTCATTGGAAATAAGCAAATAACGCCATATCAGCATGGCTTCATGAGGGATCGGTTATGCCAAACTAATTTAATCCGTTTCTATGAGGAGGTAAGTTGACAGAGTCGAATCAATGGATGTCGTATATCTGGACTTCTCCAAAGCATTTGACTCTGTACCACATAAAAGGTTAGTATATAAAGTGAGAATGCTTGGACTGGGAGAAAACGTCTGTAAGTGGGTAAGTAACCGGCTGAGGGATAGAAAACAGAGGGTAGTTATTAACGGTACACACTCATATTGGGTCACTGTCACTAGTGGGGTACCTCAGGGGTCAGTATTGGGGGGGGTCACTGTCACTAGTGGGGTACCTCAGGGGTCAGTACTGGAGGAGTCACTGTCACTAGTGAGGTACCTCAGGGGTCAGTACTGGGCCCTATTCTCTTCAATATATTTATTAATGATCTTGTAGAAGGCTTGCATAGTAAAATATCAATTTTTGCAGATGACACTAAACTGTGTAAAGTAATTAACACTGAAGAGGACAGTATACTGTATATATACTACAGAGGACAGTATACTGTATATATACTACAGAGGACAGTATACTACTACAGAGGGATCTGAATAGATTGGAGGCTTGGGCAGATAAGTGGCAGATGAGGTTTAACACTGACAAATGTAAGGTTATGCACATGGGAAGGAATAATGCAAGTCACCCGTACATACTAAATGGTAAAACACTCGGTAACACTGACATGGAAAAGGATCTAGGAATTTTAATAAACAGCAAACTAAGCTGCAAAAACCAGTGTCAGGCACCTGCTGCCAAGGCCAATAAGATAATGGGTTGCATCAAAAGGGGCATAGATGCCCGTGATGAGAACATAGTCCTACCACTTTACACATCACTAGTCAGACCACACATGGAGGACTGTGTACAGTTCTGGGCTCCTGTGAACAAGGCAGACATAGCAGAGCTGGAGAGGGTCCAGAGGAGGGCAACTAAAGTAATAACTGGAATGGATGAACTACAGTACTGAAGATTATCAAAATTAGGGTTATTCACTTTAGAAAAAAGATCTAATTACTATGTATAAATATATCAGGGGTCAGTACAGAGATCTCTCCCATCATCTATTTATCCCCAGGACTGTGACTGTGACGAGGGGACATCCTCTGCGTCTGGAGGAAAGAAGGTTTGTACACAAACATAGAAGAGGATTCTTTACGGTAAGAGCAGTGAGACTATGGAACTCTCTGCCTGAGAAGGTGGTGATGGTGAGTACAATAAAGGAATTCAAGAGGGGCCTGGACGTATTTCTGGAGTGTAATAATATTACAGGTTATAGCTACTAGAGAGGGGTCGTTGATCCAGGGAGTTATTCTGATGCCTGATTGAAGTGATGAAAATTGGCTTCTACCTCTGGATCAACTTGCAGGATGACAGGCCGAACTGGATGGACAGATGTCTTTTTTCGGCCTTATGTACTATGTTACTATGTTAAAGACTTCTACTTTATCCCGGAGCCCCGATGTCATCTTTTTAGGGACCAAGAAGCCTTATCCACAATCTGAAAGCGACCTCGGCGGGGGAGGCTGAGGTATAGGTGTCTTGAGTATATCCTATACCCCTCTCCCCAGTAAAGTCCTTTATCATTGCATTGAATTATGTTCATCAGTGATTACAAACCGTGATTGAGCAGGAAACACAGATACATATATATGTGTGTGTTTGTATATGCGTCATTTTTATATATCCGATTCTCTATCACTATTGTTCATCAATAGCTACAATTTTCACATACTGCTTTTCATCTCCATTGGCTCTGTGGCGCCCCCTCGGTGCTCTCAGGACACTCCTGGAAAGCACTGCTGACCGTTTTCTTACCCAAATTGACATAACAGTTCACTGGTGTGTGCTGATTCTTTTTTGGTTTGGGGAGCTGCCTCACGTCTCTACTCACCACTTCCATCTTGGATTACCATCTCCAGGTGTTATCGCTTGGCCTCCACACATTCTCCCCCCCTCCCTCCTAAATTCCCCTTATCCCAAGATCCGTTCAGTCAACTCTTTTTTCAATGTTTTCTTTACATACTCTAATATAAGTCAGAGATCCTCTCTGTTCTCATCCCACGCAGGGACAGGAAGAACACTGGAGGGTGGTGGCGGGAGGGGGTCTGTAACCTCTCTGTGCTCCTGTCCCTATAGAAGCTAGAAGGAAAATGAAAGTTAAAAAAGCATAAATATTAAAAGTTTAACCACTTCAGCCCCCAGTGCTTAAACACCCTGAAAGACCAGGCCACTTTTTACACTTCTGACCTACACTACTTTCACCGTTTATTGCTCGGTCATGCAACTTACCACTCAAATGAATTTTACCTCCTTTTCTTCTCACTAATAGAGCTTTCATTTGGTGGTATTTCTTTGCTGCTGACATTTTTACTTTTTTTGTTATTAATCGAAATTTAACGATTTTTTTGCAAAAAAATGACATTTTTCACTTTCAGTTGTCAAATTTTGCAAAAAAAACTACATCCATATATAAATTTTGCTCTAAATTTATTGTTCTACATGTCTTTGATAAAAAAAAAATGTTTGGGTAAAAAAAAAATGGTTTGGGTAAAAGTTATAGCGTTTACAAACTATGGTACAAAAATGTGAATTTCCGCTTTTTGAAGCAGCTCTGACTTTCTGAGCACCTGTCATGTTTCCTGAGGTTCTACAATGCCCAGACAGTACAAACACCCCACAAATGACCCCATTTCGGAAAGTACACACCCTAAGGTATTCGCTGATGGGCATAGTGAGTTCATAGAACTTTTTATTTTTTGTCACAAGTTAGCGGAAAATGATGATTTTTTTTTTTTTTTTTTCTTACAAAGTCTCATATTCCACTAACTTGTGACAAAAAATAAAAAGTTCTATGAACTCACTATGCCCATCAGCGAATACCTTGGGGTCTCTTCTTTCCAAAATGGGGTCACTTGTGGGGTAGTTATACTGCCCTGGCATTCTAGGGGCCCAAATGTGTGGTAAGGAGTTTGAAATCAAATTCTGTAAAAAATGACCTGTGAAATCCGAAAGGTGCTCTTTGGAATATGGGCCCCTTTGCCCACCTAGGCTGCAAAAAAGTGTCACACATCTGGTATCTCCGTAATCAGGAGAAGGTGGGGAATGTGTTTTGGGGTGTCATTTTACATATACCCATGCTGGGTGAGAGAAATATCTTGGCAAAAGACAACTTTTCCCATTTTTTTATACAAAGTTGGCATTTGACCAAGATATTTATCTCACCCAGCATGGGTATATCTAAAAAGACACCCCAAAACACATTCCCCAACTTCTCCTGAGTACGGAGATACCAGATGTGTGACACTTTTTTGCAGCCTAGGTGGGCAAAGGGGCCCATATTCCAAAGAGCACCTTTCGGATTTCACAGGTCATTTTTTACAGAATTTGATTTCAAACTCCTTACCACACATTTGGGCCCCTAGAATGCCAGGGCAGTATAACTACCCCACAAGTGACCCCATTTTGGAAAGAAGACACCCCAAGGTATTCCGTGAGGGGCATGGCGAATTCCTAGAATTTTTTATTTTTTGTCACAAGTTAGTGGAAAATGATGATTTTTTATTTTTTTTTCATACAAAGTCTCATATTCCACTAACTTGTGACAAAAAATAAAAACTTCCATGAACTCACTATGCCCATCAGCGAATACCTTGGGGTCTCTTCTTTCCAAAATGGGGTCACTTGTGGGGTAGTTATACTGCCCTGGCATTCTAGGGGCCCAAATGTGTGGTAAGGAGTTTGAAATCAAATTCAGTAAAAAATGACCTGTGAAATCCGAAAGGTGCTCTTTGGAATGTGGGCCCCTTTGCCCACCTAGGCTGCAAAAAAGTGTCACACATCTGGTATCCCCGTACTCAGGAGAAGTTGAGGAATGTGTTTTGGGGTGTCTTTTTACATATACCCATGCTGGGTGAGATAAATATCTTGGTCAAATGCCAACTTTGTGTAAAAAAAATGGGAAAAGTTGTCTTTTGCCAAGATATTTCTCTCACCCAGCATGGGTATATATAAAATGACACCCCAAAACACATTCCCCACCTTCTCCTGAGTACGGAGATACCAGATGTGTGACACTTTTTTGCAGCCTAGGTGGGCAAAGGGGCCCATATTCCAAAGAGCACCTTTCGGATTTCACAGGTCATTTTTTACAGAATTTGATTTCAAACTCCTTACCACACATTTGGGCCCCTAGAATGCCAGGGCAGTATAACTACCCCACAAGTGACCCCATTTTGGAAAGAAGAGACCCAAAGGTATTCGCTGATGGGCATAGTGAGTTCATGGAAATTTTTATTTTTTGTCACAAGTTAGTGTAATATGAGACTTTGTATGAAAAAAAAAAAAAAATCATCATTTTCCACTAACTTGTGACAAAAAATAAAAAATTCGAGGAACTTGCCATGCCCCTCACGGAATACCTTGGGGTGTCTTCTTTCCAAAATGGGGTCACTTGTGGGGTAGTTATACTGCCCTGGCATTTTCCAGGGGCCCTAATGTCTGGTAAGTAGGTAAATGACCTGTGAAATCCGAAAGGTGCTCTTTGGAATGTGGGCCCCTTTGCCCACCTAGGCTGCAAAAAAGTGTCACACATCTGGTATCTCCGTACTCAGGAGAAGGTGGGGAATGTGTTTTGGGGTGTCATTTTACATATACCCATGCTGGGTGAGAGAAATATCTTGGCAAAAGACAACTTTTCCCATTTTTTTTATACTAAGTTGGCATTTGACGAAGATATTTATCTCACCCAGCATGGGTATATGTAAAATGACACCCCAAAACATATTCCCCAACTTCTGCTGAATACGGAGATACCACATGTGTGACACTTTTTTGCAGCCTAGGTGGGCAAAGGTGCCCAAATTCCTTTTAGGAGGGCATTTTTAGACATTTGGATCCCAGACTTCTTCTCAAGCTTTGGGGCCCCTAAAATGCCAGGGCAGTATAAATACCCCACATGTGACCCCATTTTGGAAAGAAGACACCCCAAGGTATTCAATGAGGGGCATGGCGAGTTCATTGAAAAAAAAAAATTTTGGCACAAGTTAGCGGAAATTGATTTTTTTGATTTTGTTCTCACAAAGTCTCCCTTTCCGCTAACTTGGGACAAAAATTTCAATCTTTCATGGACTCAATATGCCCCTCAGCGAATACCTTGGGGTGTCTTCTTTCCAAAATGGTGTTATTTGTGGGGTGTTTGTACTGCCCTGGCATTTGAGGGTCTCCGCAATCATTACATGTATGCCCAGCATTAGGAGTTTCTGCTATTCTCCTTATATTGAGCATACGGGTAATGAGATTTTTTTTTTCCGTTCAGCCTCTGGGCTGAAAGAAAAAAATGAACGGCACAGATTTCTTCATTCGCATCGATCAATGTGGATGAAAAAATCTCTGCCAAAAAAAGAAAAAGGAGGGGAAAGGCGTCTGCCAGGACATAGGAGCTCCGCCCAACATCCATACCCACTTCAGCTCGTATGCCCTGGCAAACCAGATTTCTCCATTCACATCAATCGATGTGGATGAATAAATCATTGCCGGGATTTTTTTTTTTATATATACAAAGTGTTTGCCAAAGTATATGAACACCGCCACCTCCTCAGCTCATATGCCTCGGCAAACGTATCTTTTACTGCAGAGGAGAAATCTCGTCTTGCAGCGCCGCATACACCGACTTGCGTGTAATCTGACAGCAGCGCAATGCTTCTGTCTGAATGCACATCAGTGCTGCAGCTAGTCGATCGGTTGGTCCACCTGAAAGGTAAAAAAAACAAAACAAAAAAGAAAAAACCAGGCCGCAAAGCAATAACTTTATTAACTGTTGAACAGAACATAGAAACTTTTTTTAAACTTTTTTAACTGAACGTTTAACTTTTTTACTTACCGGTATTTTTTCTTTTGTTTAGTTTTTTTTACCTTTATAGAACAAACCTCTCCTTCCCCATGGGACAATGTGCAAAGCGCAAATCGCCCAAAGATGTGGCGAAGTACGTTATGCACTTTATCCCAGGTGAAAGGAGAGGTTTGCAGCAGCTGTGAGTGAATGGGCCCTAATAGCCCTGTGTGCCTGTCCTGGTGAGATGTGATCCCTATGCTAGGTGTACCTGTGTGTGGTACTTCCGGAAACACTCTCCATAGCATAGGGCAGGGTGGTCAGCACAGTCAGGACAGAAATAGCGGGTGTCACGCCTTATTCCACTCCTGCTACAGACACGACATCTTTTTCGGG
The DNA here is from genome assembly GCF_905171765.1 of Bufo bufo. Lineage (NCBI taxonomy): Eukaryota > Metazoa > Chordata > Amphibia > Anura > Bufonidae > Bufo > Bufo bufo. Next base: position 614,199,651 of record NC_053392.1, read on the forward strand.
GTGACGGTTGGGTTGAGGTACCAGGAACGACACTGGGGAAATGTCGCTCGTGTAGACGGCTAACTACACTGGTGGATGGGGCCACGGAACCTCCTGGGTAAAGGAGGTTCTCGATGATCTCTTCCTGGAATTTGAGGAAGGATCCTGTTCTCCCAGCCTTACTGTAGAGAACAAAACTATTGTACAGCGCCAATTGAATCAAATATACAGACACCTTCTTATACCAGCGTCTGGTTCTGCGGGAAACTAAATACGGAGACAACATCTGGTCATTGAAGTCCACCCCTCCCATGAGCGCATTATAGTCGTGGACACAGAGGGGCTTTTCAATGACACGGGTTGCTCGCTCAATTTGGATTGTCGTGTCTGCGTGAATGGAGGAGAGCATGTAAAAATCACGCTTGTCTCTCCATTTCACCGCGAGCAGTTCTTCGTTACACAAGGCAGCCCTCTGCCCCCTTGCAAGACGGGTGGTTACAAGCCGTTGGGGGAAGCCCACGCGACTAGTTCGCGCGGTGCCACAGGCGCAAATCCGTTCTAGAAACAAATGCCTAAAGAGGGCCACACTTGTGTAGAAATTGTCCACATAAAGATGGTACCCCTTGCCGAATAAGGGTGACACCAAGTCCCAGACTGTCTTCCCACTGCTCCCCAGGTAGTCAGGGCAACCGACCGGCTCCAGGGTCTGATCTTTTCCCTCATAGATCCGAAATTTGTGGGTATAGCCTGTGGCCCTTTCACAGAGCTTATACAATTTGACCCCATACCGGGCACGCTTGCTTGGGATGTATTGTTTGAAGCCAAGGCGCCCGGTAAAATGTATTAGGGACTCGTCTACGCAGATGTTTTGCTCAGGGGTATACAAATCTGCAAATTTCAGGTTGAAATGGTCTATGAGGGGCCGAATTTTGTGGAGCCGGTCAAAAGCAGGGTGGCCTCTGGGACGGGAGGTGGTGTTGTCGCTAAAGTGCAGGAAACGCAGGATGGTCTCAAATCGTGTCCTGGACATAGCAGCAGAGAACATGGGCATGTGATGAATTGGGTGCGTTGACCAATATGACCGCAATTCATGCTTTTTTGTCAGGCCCATGTTGAGGAGAAGGCCATCGTACCAGCTTCAACTGCCCTTCTGGTGCTCGCTACTTCACCAGGTTGTACGGCAGTGCTGGTACTAGGTCCAGGAAGGGCTGCGCTGCTGGTGTATGCCTCACCACGTGATCCGGCAGCGACAGCCCCACTCTGCTGCTCTTGAAGCGGATCCTGCGTAACCTGTGGTCTAGCGACATGGGGCCGGGTACGCCTGGTGCTGCCAGGGACCTCCACCTCCTCGTCCGAACTTTGGGTCAGAGAGCCACTGCTTTCCACAGGTTCATATTCTGACCTGCTAGATTCGTCAGATGAGGGTTCCCACTCCTCATCCGACTGGGTCAGAATCCTGTAGGCCTCTTCAGAAGAATACCCCCTGTTTGACATTTTGGACTACTAAATTTAGGGGTATTCCCTGAGACTACCCAAGAAAAAAAGCAAACCTGTCTTACAAAGGGGAGGCTAGCGAAGTACCGGAGGCTGCTGCGGTTGATAAAAAATATCAAAACTGATTTTTTTATCGCCGCAGTGCGTGTAAAATGAATGTGCAGTGATCAAAAAATATATATTTTTTGTCACTGCGGTGGGGCGGGCGTGGGTGAACGCACGTGTGGGCGACCGATCAGGCCTGATCGGGCAAACACTGCGTTTTGGGTGGAGGGCGAACTAAAGTGACACTAATACTATTATAGATCTGACCGTGATCAGTTTTGATCACTTACAGATACTATAAAAGTACAAATGCTGATTAGCGATACGCTAAACAGCGAATAAAAGTGACTGCGGTGCGGTGGGGTGGGCGCTAACTGACGCTAACTACCTAACCAAGGGGCCTAAACTATCCCTAAAACCTAACAGCCAATACCAGTGAAAAAAAAAAAGTGACAGTTTACACTGATCACTTTTTTTCCTTTCACTAGTGATTGACAGGGGCGATCAAAGGGGTGATCAAAGGGTTAATTGGGGTGCAGGGGGGTGATCTGGGGCTAAGGTGTAGTGTTTGGTGTACTCACAGTTCAGTCTGCTCCTGTGCTGGATCCAACCGACGAAAAGGACTAGCAGAGGAGCAGACAAGCCATATAACAGATCATATTTACTAATATGATCTGTTATATGACTTTGGATTGGATTTTTTGAAAATCGCCAGCCTGCCAGCCAATGATCGTTGCTGGCAGGCTGGTGACGAAATACTTCTTTTAATTTTGCCGGCCCGCGATGCGCATGCGCGGGCCGGCTTTGAGCGAAATCTCGCGTCTCGCGAGATGACGCGTATATGCGTGACTCTGCGCAGCGCTGCCACCTCCGGAACGCAATCCTGCGTTAGGCGGTCCGGAGGTGGTTAAATAACCCTCAATTTTACAATTTTACAAAAAAAAATGAATTAAAATGAATTAAAAAAATAAACATAATGAGAAACGTCTGAACTGTACGGCCTCTTTCACACGAGCGATACACAATATGTCAGGATCTGGTCAGGGAAAACACTGGTGGTCTTCCACGCAATTTCAATCAGTTTTATCTCCAATTGCTTTCATTATTTCCGTTTCGTCCATTCAGATTGTATCCGTTTTTATGCGCATGAAAAAAAACCCTGAAGAATACCCATCTCCGAGCGACCGTCAGTGAACTTTCACACAAGCTCCCTTCACTTCTGTGGAGCCAGAGCTGTGTGAAAAAACGGATGACGTAGAACAAGCCGCAATGTTTCCTGGATGCAAAGATGATCAGGGAAAGTCTAGGCTCATGTACACAGACCCATTGGAAGGAGCGAGTCAGGATGTAGTCCGGATGCTGTGCGTTCACAACAACGGAAAAATCATTTGTGTGAAAGAGGATTTAACCTCTTCAGGACACATGACGTACTTAACATAGAAACATAGAAACATAGAATGTGTCGGCAGATAAGAACCATTTGGCCCATCTAGTCTGCCCAATATACTGAGTACTATGGATAGCCCCCGGCCCTATCTTATATGAAGGATGGCCTTATGCCTATCCCATGCATGCTTAAACCCCTTCACTGTATTTGCAGCTACCACTTCTGCAGGAAGGCTATTCCATGCATCCACTACTCTCTCAGTAAAGTAATACTTCCTGATATTACTTTTAAACCTTTGCCCCTCTAATTTAAAACTGTGTCCTCTTGTGGTAGTTTTTCTTCTTTTAAATATTCTCTCCTCCTTTACCGAGTTGATTCCCTTTATGTATTTAAAAGTTTCTATCATCTCCCCTCTGTCTCTTCTTTCTTCCAAGCTATACATATTAAGGTCCTTTAACCTTTCCTGGTAAGTTTTATCCTGCAATCCATGCACTAGTTTAGTAGCTCTTCTCTGAACTCTCTCTAGAGTATCTATATCCTTCTGGAGATATGGCCTCCAGTACTGCGCACAATACTCCAAGTGAGGTCTCACCAGTGTTCTGTACAGCGGCATAAGCACTTCACTCTTTCTACTGCTTATACCTCTCCCTATACATCCAAGCACTGGTACGTCATGTATGGTTCCGATCACCGCCGCCCAGCGGGCAGTGATCAGAACCCGGTACCTGCTCAAATCATTGAGCAGGCACCTTGGCTGGATGTGCTGGGGGGTCCTGTGACCCCCCCATGTCGGCAATCGCTGCAATCTGCAGGTCAATTCAAACCTGCGGTTTGCTGCGGTTTCGGAAGTTTCTGATCCCCGCGGTCACAGACTTCAAATAAGCTTTATTTTAATGTTTAACCTCCCCCTGCTGCCCTCTTTGCTATCTGCCGGCAGGTGCAGCGGGGGGTTGGGGGCGGCAGGGAGGGCGGGCGGCGGCGGTGCGGGCGGTGCTTGGGGGGCGGGCAGGCATGCGATCATCCACCCTCCCCTCTCTCAGGATAGCCGAGCGGTTTGCAGAGTGTCAGCACATTGCTGACACTCTGCTCGAAATGCCTGACATCTGTGCTGGCACAGATGCCATGCGTTTAACCCCTTCCATACCGCGGTCCGTAGGGACCGCTGTATGGAAAAGGTTAAGAGGGAGGGAACTCCCTCCCTCTCCCATCGGGGGCTGCTGTGCCTTTTCAAAGCCCGATGAGATAGGGAAGGGGCCCCTCCCTCCCCATCACCCACTGCTCTGCTGTGGCAGCGAGTGATGGTTACCATGGCAACCGGACGACCTTCACAGGCGTCCGGCTGTCCATGGTACTGATCAGAGGCTGTCCATGGTGCTGATTAGACTTCTGCTAAAGGCAGAAGTCTAATCAGACTTTGTAAAGTGAAAATACAGTACAGTACACTATATAGTGTACTGTACTGTATTATACAGACATCAGACCCACTGGATCTTCAAGATCCAAGTGGGTCTGAAAAAAAAAAGTAAAAAAAAAGTGAAAATAAAGTAAAAATAAAAAAAAACAAATTTATCACTGATTAAAAATGGAAAAAATAAAATTCCCTACACATGTTTGATATCACCGCGTCCGTAACGACCTGATCTATAAAACGGCCATGTTACTTTACCCGAACGGTGAACTCCATAAAAATAAAAAATAAAAAACTATGATGAAATTTAAATTTTGCCCACCTTACTTCCCAAAAAAGGTAATAAAAGTGATCAAAAAAGTCGTATGTACGCCAAAATAGTATCAATCAAACTGCCACCTCATCCTGCAACAAATGAGACCCTACCTAAGATAATCACCCAAAAACTGAAAAAACTATGGCTCTCAGAATATGGAGACACTAAAACATGATTTTTTGGTTTTTGTTTCAAAAATGAAAAAATTGTGTAAAACTTGCATAAATAAAAAAAAGTATACATATTAGGTATGGCCGCATCCGTAATAACCTGCTCTATAAAAATATCACATGACCTAACTCCTCAGGTGAATACCGTTAAAAAAACGGTGTAAAAAAAGCTATTTTTTGTCACCTTACATCACAAAAAGTGTAATAGCAAGCGATCAAAAAGTCATAAGCACCCCAAAATAGTGCCAATCAAACCATCATCTCATCCCGCAAATATTATACCCTACCCAAGATACTTGCCCAAAAACTGAAAAAACTATGGCTCTCAGACTATGGAGACACTAAAACATGTTTTTTTTTTGTTTCAAAAATGAAATCATTGTGTAAAACTTACATAAATAAAAAAATAGTATACATATTAGGTATCGCCGCGTCCGTGACAACCTGCTCTGTAAAAATATTACATGATCTAATGTTTAAAATAACAAGAAATAAAAACGGTGCCAAAACAGCTATTTCTTGTTACCTTGCCTCACAAAAAGTGTAATATAGAGCAACCAAAAATCATATGTACCCTAAACTAGTACCAACAATACTGCCACCCTATCCCATAGTTTCTAAAATGGGGTAACTTTTTTGGAGTTTCTACTCTAGGGGTGTATCAGGGGGGCTTCAAATGGGACATGGTGTAAAAAAAAACGGTCCAGCAAAATCTGCCTTCCAAAACCGTATGGCATTCCTTTTCTTCTGCTGTTTTGTTTGGCTGTTAACTCTTGCTTTGTAACTGAAAAAAAATTATTAAAATGGAAAATCTGCCAAAAAAGTGAAATTTTTAAATTGTATCACTATTTTTCATTAAATCTTGTGGAACACCTAAAGGGTTAACAAAGTTTGTAAAATCAGTTTTGAATACCTTGAGGGGTGCAGTTTCTTAGATGGGGTCACTTTTGTCGAGTTTCTACTCTAGGGGTGCATCAGGGGGGCTTCAAATGGGACATGGTGTCAAAAAAACCAGTCCAGCAAAATCTGCCTTCCAAAAACCATACGGCACACCTTTCCCTCTACGCCCTACTGTGTTCCCGTACAGTAGTTTACGGCCACATATTGGGTGTTTCTGCAAACTACAGAATCGGGGCAATAAATATAGCATTTTGTTTGGCTGTTAACTCTTGCTTTGTTACTGGAAAAAATTTATTAAAATGGAAAATTTGCCAAAAAATTGAAATTCTCAAATTTCATTTCCATTTGCCAATAACTCTTGTGCAACACCTACAGTCATGGCCAAAAGTTTTGAGAATTACATAAATATTAGAAATTGGAAAAGTTGCTGCTTAAGTTTTTATAATAGCAATTTGCATATACACCAGAATGTTATGAAGAGTGATCAGATGAATTGCATAGTCCTTCCTTGCCATGAAAATTAACTTAATCCCAAAAAAACCTTTCCACTGCATTTCATTGCTGTCATTAAAGGACCTGCTGAGATCATTTCAGTAATCGTCTTGTTAACTCAGGTGAGAATGTTGATGAGCACAAGGCTGGAGATCATTATGTCAGGCTGATTGGGTTAAAATGGCAGACTTGACATGTTAAAAGGAGGGTGATGCTTGAAATCATTGTTCTTCCATTGTTAACCATGGTGACCTGCAAAGAAACGCGTGCAGCCATCATTGCGTTGCATAAAATGGCTTCACAGGCAAGGATATTGTGGCTACTAAGATTGCACCTCAATCAACAATTTATAGGATCATCAAGAACATCAAGGAAAGAGGTTCAATTCTTGTTAAGAAGGCTTCAGGCCGTCCAAGAAAGTCCAGCAAGCGCCAGGATCGTCTCCTAAAGAGGATTCAGCTGCGGGATCGCAGTGCCACCAGTGCAGAGCTTGCTCAGGAATGGCAGCAGGCAGGTGTGAGTGCATCTGCACGCACAGTGAGGCGAAGACTTTTGGAAGATGGCCTGGTGTCAAGAAGGGCAGCAAAGAAGCCACTTCTCTCCAAAAAAAAACCCATCAGGGACAGATTGATCTTCTGCAGAAAGTATGGTGAATGGACTGCTGAGGACTGGGGCAAAGTCATATTCTCCGATGAAGCCTCTTTTCCGATATTTTGGGGCATCTGGAAAAAGGCTTGTCCGGAGAAGAAAAGGTGAGCGCTACCATCAGTCCTGTGTCATGCCAACAGTAAAGCATCCAGAGACCATTCATGTGTGGGGTTGCTTCTCATCCAAGGGAGTGGGCTCACTCACAATTTTGCCCAAAAACACAGCCATGAATAAAGAATGGTACCAAAACACCCTCCAACAGCAACTTCTTCCAACAATCCAACAACAGTTTGGTGAAGAACAATGCATTTTCCAGCACGATGGAGCACCGTGCCATAAGGCAAAAGTGATAACTAAGTGGCTCGGGGACCAAAACGTTGACATTTTGGGTCCATGGCCTGGAAACTCCCCAGATCTAAATCCCATTGAGAACTTGTGGTCAATCCTCAAGAGGCGGGTGGACAAACAAAAAACCACTAATTCTGACAAACTCCAAGAAGTGATGATGAAAGAATGGGTTGCTATCAGTCAGGAATTGGCCCAGAAGGTGATTGAGAGCATGCCCAGTCGGATTGCAGAGGTCCTGAAAAAGAAGGGCCAACACTGCAAATACTGACTCTTTGCATAAATGTCATGTAATTGTCGATAAAAGCCTTTGAAACGTATGAAGTGCGTGTAATTATATTTCACTACATCACAGAAACAACTGAAACAAATATCTAAAAGCAGTTTAGCAGCAAACTTTGTGAAAACTAATATTTGTGTCATTCTCAAAACTTTTGGCCACGACTGTAGAGGGTTAACAAAGTTTGTAAAATAAGTTTTGAATACCTTGAGGGGTGTAGTTTCTTAGATGGGGTCACTTTTTTTGAGTTTCTACTCTAGGGGTGCATCAGGAGGGCTTCAAATGGGACATGGTGTCAAAAAAAAACAGTCCAGCAAAATCTGCCTTCCAAAAACCATACGGCGCACCTTTGCCTCTACGCCCTACTGTGTGCCCGTACAGTAGTTTACGGCCACATATGGGGTGTTTCTGCAAACTACAGAATCGGGGCAATAAATATAGCATTTTGTTTGGCTGTTAACCCTTGCTTTGTTACTGGATTAAAATGGAAAATTTGCCAAAAAATCTAAATTCTGAAATTTTATCACCATTTGCAATTAACTCTTGTGGGTTAACGACGTTTGTAAAATCAGTTTTGAATACCTTAAAGGGGTGTAGTTTCTAGAATGGGTCATTTTGGGTGGTTTCTATTATGTAAGCCTCACAAAGTGACTTCAGACCTGAACTGGTCCCTAAAAAGTAGGTTTTTGAAAATTTCTGAAAAATTTCAAGATTTGCTAAACTTCTAAGCCTTGTAACATCCCCCAAAAATAAAATATTCCCAAATTGATCCAAACATGAAGTAGACATATGGGGAATGTAAAGTAATAACTATTTTTGTCGGTATTACTATGTATTATAGAAGTAGAGAAATTGAAACTTGGAAATTTGCAATTTTTTTAAAACATTTTGGTAAATTTGGTATTTTTTTTATAAATAAAAATGATTTTTTTTTTTACTTCATTTTACCAGTGTCATGAAGTACAATATGTGACGAAAAAACAGTCTCAGAATGGCCTGGATAAGTCAAAGCGTTTTAAAGTTATCACCACATAAAGTGACACTGGTCAGATTTGCAAAAAATGGCCTGATCCTTAAGGTGAAATAAGGCTGTGTCCTAAAGGGGTTAAAGTAGTTTCTTTTTTCCTGCACAAAGAAGTAACAGAAAAAAATGTGTCCATTTAAAAATTAGTGATGAGCGGGAGGTGCCATATTCGGTTTCGCGATATTTCGCGAATATTCGCATGAATATTCGTGTTATATTCGTCGAAATCGAATATTCGCAATTATTCCAATTATCGCGAAATTATTTTTCGCATATTGCGAAAATTTATCTTGATAGTATAAGGCAACGTTCCTATGCTAATGACTATGGCTAGGCTAATATGTGTATATTACGAAATTTTGTAATATTGCTCTAACTTCGTCTCTTAGAATATTACGAATATTCTAAAAGACGAAGTTAGAGCAATATTAAGAACATTTGCAAAAGTCGAAATTGCGATGCGAGTAATATAACACGAAATAGTCGCATGAAGATTTAAACTTAGCACTGCTATATTCCATATTCTAGCCTAATATGGAATATAGCTGTGTTAAGTTAGCACTGCTATATTCCATATTAGGCTAGAATATGGAATATAGCTGTGCTAAATTGAAATCTTCATGCGACTATTTCGTGTTATATTACTCGCATCGCAATTTCGACTTTTGCAAATATTCTTAATATTGCTCTAACTTCGTCTTTTAGAATATTCGTAATATTCTAAAAGATGAAGTTAGAGCAATATTACGAAATTTCGTAAAATACACATAGATTGTATTTAAGCTAATATACTGCTATAGTAATAATTTTTAATAGTGTACATATTTTACAAAACTTAAGTTCAGAAGAGGCAAAAAAAATTACAGGAAAAAAAAGGGATTATAGCACTATATTAGCTAAATTACAATCTATATGTGTATTTTACGAAATTTCGTAATATTGCTCTAACTTCGTCTTTTAGAATATTCGTAATATTCTAAGAGACGAAGTTAGAGCAATATTACGAAATTTCTAAAAGACGAAGTTAGAGCAATATTAAGAACATTTGAAAAAGTCGAAATTGCGATGCGACTAATATAACACGAAATATTCGCATGAAGATTTCAACTTAGCACAGCTATACTCCATATTCTAGCCTAATATGGAATATAGCAGTGCTAACTTAGCACAGCTATATTCCATATTAGGCTAGAATATGGAGTATAGCAGTGCTAAGTTGAAATCCTCATGCGAATATTTCGTGTTATATTACTCGATGCGTTCTATTAAATTGCGATGCGACTAATATAACACGAAATATTCGCATGAAGATTTCAACTTAGCACTGCTATACTCCATATTCTAGCCTAATATGGAATATAGCTGTGCTAAGTTAGCACTGCTATATTCCATATTAGGCTAGAATATGGAGTATAGCAGTGCTAAGTTGAAATCTTCATGCGAATATTTCGTGTTATATTACTCGATGCGTTCTATTAAATTGCGATGCGACTAATATAACACGAAATATTCGCATAAAGATTTCAACTTAGCACAGCTATACTCCATATTCTAGCCTAATATGGAATATAGCAGTGCTAACTTAGCACAGCTATATTCCATATTGGGATAGAATATGGAGTATAGCAGTGCTAAGTTGAAATCTTCATGCGAATATTTCGTGTTATATTACTCGCATCGCAATTGCGACTATTGCGAAATTTCGTAAAATACACATATAGATTAGATTGTAATTTAGCTAATATGGAATATAGCAGTAAGTTGAAAGCGCCACTGACTGGAGCAGCCAGGAAGCCAGGAATCCAAAGGACAGGTAAGAACAACTTTAGGGAAGTGGGAAAGAAAAAAATATAATAAAAAAAAAAAAGAAAAAAAACGAATATTCTATTTCGCGAATATATAGAACGATATTCTAAATATTCGCGAAATCTCGAAATTGCGATATTCGAGAAAAAAATTCGCAATTCGAATATTCGCGCTCAACACTATTAAAAATACAACTTGTTCTGCAAATAAGTCTTTATAAGGGTCCATTCACACATCTGTATGTGTTTTGTGAACCGCACATCGCCGGCACTTGATAGAAAAGGCCTAATCTTGGACGTAATTGCAGACAATAATAGGACATGTTCTATTTTTTTCGGGAACGGAATTGTGGACCCGGAAGTGTGGAACCGCATTTCCGGATCCGCACAGCACATCGTGTGGCCCCATAGAAATGAATGAAGACTTAAAGGTAGGCAGACAATGTCATAGAGCAGCAGGAGATGCTAGCAGAATGCTTGGGTGTATAGGGAAAGGCATTACCAGTAGAAAGAGGGAGGTGCTCATGCCGCTCTACAGAGCACTAGTGAGACCTCATCTGGAGTATTGTGCTCAGTACTGGAGACCATATCTCCAGAAGGATATTGATACTTTGGAGAGAGTTCAGAGAAGAGCTACTAAACTGGTACATGGATTGCAGGATAAAACTTACCAGGAAAGGTTAAAGGACCTTAACATGTATAGCTTGGAAGAAAGACGAGACAGAGGGGATATGATAGAAACTTTTAAATACATAAAGGGAATCAACAAGGTAAAAGAGGAGAGAAGATTTAAAAGAAGAAAAACTGCTTCAAGAGGACACAGTTTTAAATTAGAGGGGCAAAGGTTTAAAAGTAATATCAGGAAGTATTACTTTACTGAGAGAGTAGTGGATGCATGGAATAGCCTTCCTGCAGAAGTGGTAGCTGCAAATACAGTGAAGGGGTTTAAGCATGCATGGGATAGGCATACGGCCATCCTTCATATAAGATAGGGCCAGGGGCTATCCATAGTATTTAGTATATTGGGCAGACTAGATGGGCCAAATGGTTCTTATCTGCCGACACATTCTAGGTTTCTATAAACGGAAAAGTAAAAAAGTTATAGAACTTCAGAAGGAAGTCGGAGAAGAAAATATGGAAATGACAAATCAAAAAATGTAAGTAAAAAAATTCTGGGTAAAAAAATTCAAAGAATGACTGTAGATTATATATAAGTTGGGGAAACGTTATTATTAGTTTCTGCCTATTAAAAATATCCGAATTTATCATAAATTATATTATAGTGACTGCAGGACCTTTGATGATGTCATGATCATGTGATCAGTCACATGAGGGGAGGAGTAAAGGGTTTTCACTGTGCAGCACTTCCTGTCATGTGACCAGTGTGACGTCATCGCAGGTCCTGCAGCCCCAGGAGGTGAGATCTGCAGGTCAGTTATTGGTCTTGGTTCTGGGTTTATTAGAATGGAGCGGTTCTATAGGTGACATATAGCAGGTCCAGCCAGCAGGGGGCAGCACCGGCCATAGAGAGTCTCTGCTCACACAGTCTGGAGGTCAGGAGGGGAGTTCTCCTCAGACATGTCTGCTCTCCCCCTGGAATATTAGGAGACCCCCAGACCCCTGTAAGAGGGGCTGTTCTCCTGGATTAGAGGGGTCTTCCATCACACACTGTTCTGTGATATCACTAGGATATGGAGTCAGTGTGTGGTCGGTGGGGACAACCTCTTCTAGATGAAGGGGCTGCAGCGCTGTGTCCTCTCCTCACTGTCCCTGCACAGCGGAGGCCGGAGCTCTAATGAGCAGGGACTGTGGAGGAGATTCAGCAGTAAAGCAGCTCTGCAGCCCCTCCATTCCCAGGATTAGTGGGGTCCTGATAGAGACGAGCCCCCACCTACTGCACCTACTGACCCCGGAGCAGAACACCAGCGATTAGAAGAAAGAGGCGACTGACAGGACGAGGACAGGACTTCTCTTTAGCTCCTTCCTGACCTGCGCCGATCATGTGGGTCTGTATTATAGAGATCTGCTTCTATCACAACCAGTCAGTACTGACCGGGGCATCTAAGTGGTGAGACTGAGGTAGAAGGCTGCCTGTCAATGGAAAACTCAAATCCCTAAAAGGGACTAAAGAAAATGCTAAATAAAATATATAAAAAACAAAAAACATTTTCTTCTTGGAAACAAAAAACAAAAACAGAAACAAAAAAAATACAAAGTAATATCACCATGTCCATAATCATGTAAACTATAAAATCATTGGGGGGCATCTATTAATGTGTTCACGCCAATATTGTGCCATTAAGCACTTGTAGATGTTATGAGCGCCGTATTTGTGCCATAATTTGCTACTTTTTGAGCTTCTCTCCACATTTCTGAAGTGACAACAAAAGGGGTAGGACTTAGCAGAGGGGCGGAGTCTCACAGTCTGCCAGATATTCTGTATAACTTATACCGGAATCTGCTGTAGGTTATAGCTGAAGTCTACGTTAGTCCCGAGCATCTGCCTCTTAATAAAGTAGGTGCATGTTACTCCAGCACAGGGGTATCAAGACCAGCTTATGGGGATGCCACTAGTGTTTAATGTCCACCATTGTGTTTGTTTTAATGTGAATTTGATAATTTGAGAATCAATAGACAGTCTACACAGGCTAAGTGACAAAAAATATTTACAAACTGAATAAATATATATACAGTACCGACCAAAAGTTTGGACACACCTTCTCATTCAAAGAGTTTTCTTTATTTTCATGACTATGAAGGCATCAAAACATGTGGAATTATATACATAACTGTCACGGATGGTGTACAGGGAAACAAGACAATACAATATAATCTATGACTCACTGGATCCACAACTAAGGAACAAAAGGGAGACCCCTGCATGAGACCTGCCACTCTCCCTTACTGCTCAGCCTATGCGAACACCCCAAAGGTGGATGGGCGCATATCCACGTACCTCGACTATCTTACACCTGAAGACCCTACAATAGTGAGGGGACACGACCACCGGCTCCCTACACAGACTCGGAGGGAGTCAGGGTCACCTGGATCCAGAAAACAGAAAATCACAAATACATAAACAGCACTTATCTTGCAGACGACTGGGAACTGGGAACTAGGAACAGCATGCACACGCATTATGGGGAGGAACTTAAAGGGAAGCAATCAGTCCAACTGCAAGCGCAAGTCTCGCAGGCTGCCACAAAACCTTTAACCGACTTACGAAGCGCAGGCCACCAGAATCTCCGAGCGATGAGATCCAGTGTGGCTCTTGCCCCCAGGTGCCCAGCAAGAACCGTATCGTGGTGTTCCTTAAAAATCTTGTGTCTTAAAGTGAGAGGCACAAACAACCTCCCAGGAGGACAAAGATCAGGAGCCTCCGACTGGGCTGCCTGCACCTCTGCCTCCAATTCAGGAAAAAGACCACCACACTTTCAGCCAAAATGGGACCCGGGTCTTCAAAATTCCCACCTCCCGGAAAACAACGTGACAGGGCATCTGCCTTCACATTCTTAACCCCAGGGCGGAACGTGACAACAAAATTAAACCTTGAAAAGAACAAAGACCATCTGGCCTGTCTCGGGTTTAGACGCTTGGCTGACTCCAAGTAGGCCAGATTCTTATGGTCAGTAAACACGGTAATAGGGTGTCTGGCTCCCTCTAGCCAATGGCGCCATTCCTCAAAAGCTAACTTGATGGCCAACAACTCCCTATCTCCCACATCGTAATTTCTCTCTGCGGAGGAGAGTTTCTTCGAGAAAAAGGCACACGGTCGCCATTTGGCAGGAGAGGAACCCTGAGACAAGACCGCACCCACACCCACCTCAGAAGCATCAACCTCAACTATGAAGGGTAAAGAAATATCAGGTTGTACCAGGATGGGAGCGGAAGCAAAACTCTCCTTGATATTAGAAAAGGCCTTACGCGCCTCTACCGACCAGGAAGAAAAATCTACCCCCTTTCTGGTCATATCAGTGAGTGGTTTAACAACAGAGGATTAATTAAAAATAAATTTCCTGTAATAATTGGCAAAGCCCAAAAAACGCATCAGCGCCTTCTGATTCTCAGGAAGCTCCCACTCAAGCACAGCGCGGACCTTCTCGGGGTCCATGCGAAAACCAGAAGCAGAGAGAAGAAACCCCAGAAATTGAATTTCTGGAACCGCAAACACACATTTTTCCAGTTTCGCGTATAATTTATTCTCCCGCAGGATGAGCAAGACCTGACGTAAGTGTTCCTTATGAGTCTTGAAATCAGGAGAAAAAATCAAAATGTCATCCAAATACACTAATACAAATTTTCCCATTAAATGATAAAAAATGCTGTTCACGAAATGCTGAAAAACGGCTGGGCCATTCATCAAACCAAAAGGCATAACCAAATTCTCAAAATGGCCCTCAGGGATATTGAAAGCCGTCTTCCATTCATCTCCTTCTCTGACCCTGACCAGATTGTATGCCCCTCTTAGGTCTAATTTGGAAAAGACTTTAGCCCCAACAACCTGGTTAAACAGGTCCGGGATCAGAGGAAGCGGATAAGGGTCACGAATAGTGATACTGTTCAGCTCCCTGAAATCCAGACAAGGTCTTAAAGAACCATCTTTTTTCTTAACAAAGAAAAAACCAGCGGCAACAGGTGACTTCGAGGGTCGTATGTGTCCTCTTCTCAGACTCTCAGAGATATAAGCACGCATAGCGACCCTCTCAGGTTGGGAAATATTGTATAAACGAGATTTAGGCAGCTTGGCGCCTGGGATGAGATTAATAGGGCAATCGTACTCCCTGTGCGGAGGCAAATCCTGAACTCCACTCTCAGAGAAGACATCCGAAAATTCAGAGAGGAAAGGTGGTACAGTTTTAGTAGAAACCTCAGAAACAGATGTCATGAGGCAATTCTCTCTGCAAAAGTCACTCCAACCATTTATTTGCCTCGCTTGCCAATCAATGGTGGGGTTATGTTTAGTGAGCCAGGGTAGCCCCAACACTAGAGGAGTAGGCAAACCGCTAAGGACGAAACATGACACATCCTCAACATGAGCATCACTCACAATTAAACGGATATTGTGAACTATGCCCTTTAATGATTTCTGAGAAAGTGGAGCGGAATCAATAGCAAAAACAGGAATATCCTTTCCCAAAGTGCATACCTGGAAACCATGAGTTATTGCAAATTGATTATCAATGAGATTGACAGCTGCTCCACTATCCACAAAAATCTCACAAAAAATGCTCTTGCTCTCTAGCGCCACCCTAGCAGGCAGGACAAAACGGGAACTACAAGCAAACGGAAAACCTTCAATTTCCGCCTCAACCCTGCCAATAGTAACAGACGGAACATTTTTAAAAGATTTTTTCCTTTTTGTTTCTTTATTACTCTCAGAAAACTGACTGAATCTCCTAGAGGGACAAACATTTGCCAAATGATTTATACCTCCACAACAAAAACAAATCCTCCCATGCGGGCTGAATCTTCTATTGTCAGAGGCAATCAACCCCAGCTGCATGGGCCCCTGCTCAGAAGGGACTGACAGCGACTGAGACCCCTGCGCACAGAATGAGACCGCTGCATTGACTAGGGACTGAGTATGACAGGAAGGAGAGATCTCTCCTCTCTCTCTAAGACGCCTGTCAATACGAACGGCCTGAGACATAGCAGAATCCAAGGAGGTAGGTCTCTCATGAAAGGCAAATGCATCTTTCAATCCCTCTGAAAGACCATGGCAAAATTGACTTCGGAGTGCAGCATCATTCCAACCAGTATCAGCTGCCCATCTCCGAAATTCTGAGCAGTATATCTCTGCGGATTGTTTACCCTGGCATAACAGACGTAGTCTAGACTCAGCCAGAGCAATACGATCCGGATCATTATATATCTGACCCAGGGCTAAAAAGAATTCATCCACTGAACGGAGGGGCCGTGCCCCCTCCGGCAGCGAAAAGGCCCAGGACTGAGCGTTACCCCTGAGCAGCGATATAATGATCCCCACCCTCCGTTCCTCATCACCAGAAGAATGGGGAAGAAGGTGAAAATGGAGTTTGCAAGCCTCTATAAAACGCACAAAATACTCACTACCCCCGGAGAACGTATCCGGGAGCGAGATCTTAGGCTCAGAACAAACTCCATGAACGCAAGCTGAACCGGTCACTTGAAACTGAGAAAAAGTCTTACGGAGATCAGCTACCTCCAATGAAAGACCCTGGAAACGTTCAGCCAAAAGTGAAACCGGATCCATGCTTGAGACGGTTTTGGCGGCTTATAATGTCACGGATGGTGTACAGGGAAACAAGACAATACAATATAATCTATGACTCACTGGATCCACAACTAAGGAACAAAAGGGAGACTCCTGCATGAGACCTGCCACTCTCCCTTACTGCTCAGCCTATGCGAACACCCCAAAGGTGGATGGGCGCATATCCACGTACCTCGACTATCTTACACCTGAAGACCCTACAATAGTGAGGGGACACGACCACCGGCTCCCTACACAGACACGGAGGGAGTCAGGGTCACCTGGATCCAGAAAACAGAAAATCACAAATACATAAACAGCACTTATCTTGCAGACGACTGGGAACTGGGAACTAGGAACAGCATGCACACACATTCCAGGAAGTTGTATAAGCCGCAACCTAATGCATTATGGGGAGGAACTTAAAGGGAAGCAATCAGTCCAACTGCATGACAGCTGAGATAGGCTAACGAGATGAGGAACTGAAAACCAAAACAAAGAAACTCAAGGAGGAGGTTCTGGACGGCTCCTGTCAGAGCTTCTCAGCTGTCTGGTTGTGACAATAACAAACAACTGTGAAACAACTGAAAATATGTCATATTCTAGGTTCTTCAAAGTAGCCACCTTTTGCTTTGATTACTGCTTTGCACACTCTTGGCATTAATGAGCTTCAAGAGGTAGTCCCCTGAAATGGTTTTCACTTCACAGGTGTGCCCTGTCAGGTTTAATAAGTGGGATTTCTTGCCTTATAAATAGGGTTGGGACCATCAGTTGCGTTGAGGAGAAGTCAGGTGGATACACAGCTGATAGTCCTACTGAATAGACTGTTAGAATTTGTATTATGGCAAGAAAAAAGCAGCTAAGTAAAGAAAAACGAGTGGCCATCTTTACTTTAAGAAATGAAGGTCAGTCAGTCAGCCGAAAAATTGGGAAAACTTTGAAAGTAAGGGCTATTTGACCATGAAGGAGAATGATGGGGTGCTGCGCCAGATGACCTGGCCTCCACAGTCACCGGACCTGAACCCAATCGAAATGGTTTGGGGTGAGCTGGACTGCAGAGTGAAGGCAAAAGGGCCAACAAGTGCTAAGCATCTCTGGGAACTCCTTCAAGACTGTTGGAAGACCATTTCAGGGGACTACCTCTTGAAGCTCATCAAGAGAATGCCATCAAAGCAAAAGGTGGCTACTTTGAAGAACCTAGAATATGACATATTTTCTGTTGTTTCACACTTGTTTGTTATGTATAGAATTCCACATGTGTTAATTCATAGTTTTGATGCCTTCATAGTCATGAAAATAAAGAAAACTCTTTGAATGAGAAGGTGTGTCTAAACTTTTGGTCTGTACTGTATATATATATATATATATATATATATATATATACACATAACGGTTTTGGTTTTGCTCCCATTTTGCATGAGCTGAACTCAAAGATCTGAAACATTTTCTACAGACACAAAAGACCCATTGCTCTCAAATATTGTTCACAAATCTGTCTAAATCTGTGTTAGAGAGCACTTCTCCTTTGCCAAGATAATCCATCCCACCTCACAGGTGCGGCATATCAAGGTGCTGATTAGACAGCATGGATATTGCACAGGTGTGCCTCAGACTGCCCACAATAAAAGACCACTCTGAAATGATCCACTTTAATCCAAATGTGACTTTGCTCTCAATCCTTCTTGATTCCCACCGGTTTCTTAGGTGCGGGACTTTTTTGTTTAAAGCTGATGGTTCTATCCATCAATGACCCACCAACGATGGAGAAGGACAGAGACCACAGGGCTGCGAGGATATTAGACCTCACCCTGGAGATCATCTCCTTGATAACTGGAGAGGTGAGAGTTTCACATGACATCACTCTTATCTCTAGTAATATACAAGGGGAAATGACTGGAAAGGTGAAGGATTCTTAGAATCTCTGTAGTGATCGGCGTCTCCCCATACACAGGATTACAAAGTAGTGAAGAAGTCGTCTGGTGAGTGTGGGACACCCCGTGTGTCAGGAGGATGGAGCAGGACCCAGAGCCCCATCACCGAGCCTCCACCTCATTCCCTGATACATGAGCAGAAGATCCTAGAACTTACCAACAGGATCACTGAGCTGCTGAACAGAGAGGTGAGCGCTGCTGGGAATGCTGGGACATTATACAATAACGCCAAGGGAGGGTCTGGTAATGACTATCCTTGTGTTATCAGGTTCCTATAAGGTGTCAGGATGTCACTGTCTATTTCTCCATGGAGGAGTGGGAGTATTTAGAAGAACACAAGGATCTGTACAAGGACGTCATGATGGAGAATCACCAGCCCCTCACATCACCGGGTAAGAGGAGACCTTCCATGACTGTAGAGGAGAGAACAGTTTTAAGAGTTAGCGTTATAGAAGTGGATGTAGATCCACTGTGCCATTGAACAGATTTGGCTTGGGGCTACTCCAAAGGGAGTTATAGTTGCAAGAAAAAGTATGTGAACCCTTTTGAATGGTATGTATTTCTGCACAAATTGGTCCTAAAATGTGATCTGATCTTCATCTAAGTCACAACAATAGACAATCACAGTCTGCTTAAACTAATAACACACAAAGAATTAAATGTTACCATGTTTTTATTGAACACACCATGTAAGCATTCACAGTGCAGGTGGTAAAGGAAGGGGAACCCCTAGACTAATGACATCTCCAAGAGCTAATTGGAGTGAGGTGTCAGCCAACTGGAGTCCAATCAATGAGATGAGATTGGAGGTGTTGGTTACAGCTGCCCTGCCCTATAAAAAACACACGCCAGTTCTGGGTTTTCTTTTCACAAGAAGCATTGCCACAAAACAGCTCTGAGAAGACCTACGATTAAGAATTGTTGACTTGCATAAAGCTGGAAAGGGTTATAAAAGTATCTCCAAAAACCTTGCTGTTCATCAGTTCACGGTAAGACAAATTGTCTATAAATGGAGAAAGTTCAGCAATGCTGCTACTCTCCCTAGAAGTGGCCGTCCTGTAAAGATGACTGCAAGAGCACAGCACAGACTGCTCAATAAGGTGAAGAAGAATCCTAGAGTGTCAGCTAAAGATTTACAAAAGTCAAAAGGCATATGTTAACATCTACGATATGTAAAACACTAAACAAGAATGGATTTCATGGGAGGATACCACAGAGGAAGCCACTGCTGTCCAAAAAAAACATTGCTGCACGTTTACAGTTTGCACAAGAGGACCTGGAACCTCAACCTGATTAAGATGCCGTGGCATGACCTCAAACAAGTGATTCACACCAGACATCCCACGAATATTGCTGAACTGAAACAGTTCTGCAAAGAGGAATGGTCAAGAATTACTCCTGACCGTTGTGCACGTCTGATCTGCAACTACAGAAAAAACGTTTGGTTGACGTTATTGCTGCCAAAAGAGGTTCAACCAGTTATTAAATCCAAGGGTTCACATACTTTTTCTTGCAACTGTATATAAGTGGACCCCCTGCTTTTCACCCTGTAATTCATATCGACTGTGAGGGAACCACCAGGCCATCTCCTCTTGGAGCAGTTTTTGTTCAGTGGCTGCTCATCTAGAGGTATCAAGAGCACCAAAGGATCAGACAGAAGCATAAGCAGGAAACATGCCAACGTCAGGGCAGGAAGTAAACAGTTCAAAGGTCAGGCAGCAAAGTGTTAAATCCTGTTAACAGGAAGAAATCGATAAATGGCAAATGAGCAGAGGAATGGTTCACCCTCATAGGAAACTAGCAACTAGTACCTAATGCTCAGGCACCTTTCCTGAAATAACCCAGGCTAACAATAGGCTGGACAGATTAGGACGAACACATGCTGGAACTTAAAGGGGTTCTCTGGGAATTAAGAAAATGAAAATACCTAAATATTACTTTATTATAAATCTATTCCCAAATATCTTTCATTAGTTATAATGGCTTGTTTTGTCTGTGGAGCAGTCATTAGGAGAAATAAAATGGCTGCCGTCCTATTAGTATACACTAAACCTGTCCTAATCACCTAGTAGGACACAGCCAAATCCCCACCTCCTCTCTGTACTTCATGTCTCCTCATGAACTCCATTCCTACAGAGATTCAGCTGCAGATCATATTAAACTGTATTCAGGACCAGAATTCCTGACAAGCAAAGCAAAGAAGAGGATGAGGCAGCTCTTTACCTCAGTGCTCTGAAGTAACTTGTCCTCCTGTGCGATTAGGACAGGTTTTGTGTGTACTAATAGGATGGCGGCCATTTTACTTCTCATAATTATTGCTCCCCAGAGAAAACAAGCCATTATAACTAATTAAAGGTATTTAGGAATAGATTTATAATAAAGTAATAGTTGTGACAACCACCCGCCAATCCCGTCGTACTAAGCCACAGTTGCCATACAGGTCTCCACTAGAGACTTCTGGAGGCGAATCCACTGTGAGCACAG
Organism: Bufo bufo; assembly: GCF_905171765.1. Lineage (NCBI taxonomy): Eukaryota > Metazoa > Chordata > Amphibia > Anura > Bufonidae > Bufo > Bufo bufo. Next base: position 614,220,591 of record NC_053392.1, read on the forward strand.
AAGACGTTTAAGATTGGTTGGTGGGCCCAGACAGGATACAATCACGATTGTATGTACAATCGGTAAAAATAAAATTACTGATTTCACGCTGGAAATCCAATTAATTTGCTGCCACCACTCTTCGTATTGAATCGGGGCGAAGAGTCCCCGGCTAGCTAATCCTAAAGGGACGAAACGGTTATTTGCAACCTAGCTAGTACATTAACAATTTATAAAAATAAAACAATTTGGTAGTATGTCTTCTGAGGACAGAGTTCTTAGCATAGATCAGTTCATCAAGTAACAAGGGCAAAACTGGAAAGATGAAATCATTAGTTTTTATTCTAAAACTATACACAAAAATATATATATTAAAGCTGACAGATAAATATACCGGCCAGTTAAACAGATTAGTTTGGATAGAAATAGGTAAGAGGTGGAAGGGAATAGAATGTCTGTAAGTTCAGAATTACCGTGGTACAGTCCAGTAAAAGGCAAAGTCTTTGTAGAATAATCCAAGATGATGGGGTGTGCCCGTGTCCAGCGGGCAGTCGTGATGTTAGTCGACGTCAGATGGTAGAAGAAGGACGCAGGACCTGAGTGTGTCACTGTTTTTACCCACTCTGAAGCGGGGAGTGGTTATGACACGTTCAGGTCCAGCCTTGTGTAATTGGAACAGGGGTAGTCCTTTGCCCCATAGGGAGAAAATCTGGCAGAATCTTTGCTTTGCCCATTTCTCCATATCCCGTAAGTCCAATCAAGAAATATAGTTGATATTGATAATCAGAAGGTCCTAGAAGGTGGGTTAGAAGAACCAAAACCATCTCTGAAAAGATGGTTCCTTTCACATTTCCATAACCCATGAAATATTAGGAAAATAGGGGAAAAATATGAAGCTTATGGATTTAAGGGGACTTTCAGGTCATCTTCCTTCCTGTACCAACCAGCTGTGTGATAAGGATCTGTCCTTTTCTTCTGAAGCTCGCTGCCCAGGCTAAAGGTGTGAGACCCCTGCTGGTATTGGAGACACTATGGCTGCAGAAAGACCAGGTTTATGAGGTTCTGTCATAAGAGAACTAGATTGATGGCTACTCAACTTGGCATGGGGCAGGAAAGATTTGTCACAAGGAGTTGATAATGGCACCTATGCTCTGTGAATTACTCCTTTAGTGAAAAGAGAAGATTTTTAGTGAAGGCTATGGTGTCTCTGTGATTGCAAAATATGGCGCATTTGCGATTTCCTAGTATCGCTGTGGATCGCAAAGCGTCACACCTCCCCCCTTTGGAAGATTGGGGAAGGAGTGGTCAGCAAGACTGGGACTGAAGCAATCCCAGCTCCCTATTTGAGCTCGTTACAGCGGGAAAGTCCGTCAGCATTCTGATGGTGACTTCCCGGTTTGTGCTGAATCGTGAAATCGTACTGTTGGAGTGCTAAGCTCCAGCGGAGAAGTTTTCCGTTGGTACCAGAAGTACGTTTCAGCCAGCTGAGAGGGTTGTGATCTGTGATGACCATGAAGGATCGTCCATATAGGTACGACGGTAATTTCTGTAGGGCCCATACGATCGCTAGGCACTCTTTCTCAGTGGTGCAGTATGCGGTTTCCCGCGGAAGTAGTTTTCGGCTCAGGTAGAGGACAGGGTGCTCATTCCCGGTTGCGTCCACCTGACTAAGGACGGCTCCCAGACCGTGGTCTGAGGCGTCAGTTTGTACTAGGAACTGACGGGAGAAGTCGGGAGCTTGAAGGACAGGAGCGCTAGCTAGTGCTTCCTTCAGGGCCCGAAATGCCTGTTCTAGTTCCGAGTTCCATGTGACCGTGTTGGGTTGTTTTTTGCCCGTTGCATCGGTCAGTGGTTTAGCCAGAGTACTATAGGATGGAACAAACTTCCTATAGTACCCTGCCGTTCCCAGAAATGCCTGTATTTGTTTTTTGGTGTTAGGCCGTGGCCATGCTACAATGGCATCGACCTTCCCTCTCTGAGGTTTCAGGGTCTGGCTGCCTACTCTGTGTCCTAAGTACTGAACCTCTGTCATGGCAATCTGACATTTGTTGGGCTTAACGGTCAGATTGGCAGTGGACAGTCTTCCCAATACCTGTGACAGATGGTCAAGGTGATCTTCCCAGGTTGGACTATATATGGCTATATCGTCCAGATATGCTAGGGCATAACCTTGCATTCCTTCCAACAGTTCATTTATGGCCCGCTGAAAGGTGGCGGGCGCATTCTTCATCCCAAAGGGCATACGAGTAAACTCATAGAGGCCAAAAGGGGTGATGAATGCGGATTTCGCTCTCGCCTCTGGCGCAAGCGGAATCTGCCAGTATCCACGGCTCAAGTCCATGATTGTTAGATAGCTGGTGGACGCCAGCTGATCCAGCAATTCATCAATTCGAGGCATGGGATACGCATCGGTTATGGTGATGTCATTCAGTCTCCGATAGTCGACACAGAACCGGGTTGTCTTGTCCTTTTTGGGGACTAAAACAACCGGGGCGGCCCATGGACTAGAGGATTTCTGGATGACCATTAACTGTAGCATCTCATCAATCTCTCGTTTGATCTCAGCCTGCACTTCGGGTGAGGTGCGATAGGGGCCCTGCCGTAAGGGCTTGTGGGTCCCTGTGTCAACTCGGTGAGCTGCTAGGTTGGTTTGGCCAGGGATGCCTGAGAATGTGGCGCTGTGCGCACTCAGGAGAGTGGTGAGCTGAAGCTTCTGTGGGTACGAGAGGTGGGGGTTGATGTTCCAATCATCTGCCACGTCTCGTAGCTCTGCTAGCAAGTCTATCAGTGGATCTGGCTCTTCGGGTTCTAGCTGGCTACACACTGCTAATACATACTGCTCTCTCTCCTCGTGTGCTTTTAACATGTTCACGTGGAACAGTTTCTGTCGCTTACCCCCGAGACTCACTAGGTAAGTGACTGGGTTCACCTGTTTCAGAATGGTGTATGGCCCGTCCCAGGCAGCCTGCAATTTGTTCTGCCTGACAGGGAGTAGGGCGTATACCTTCTGACCTGCTTGGTATGACCGCTCTCTGGCATGCTGATCATACCAAGCCTTCTGTTTGGCCTGGGCCTTTGCAAGGTTTTCCGTCACTATGGTCATGAGGGACTCCATCTTGTCCCGAAATTTTAGGACATATTCAACCACAGAGACTTCTGAGGGGTCACCTTTTCCCTCCCAGGTCTCCCGAATCAGTTTTAAGGGCCCTCGGACGTCTCGTCCATATAGGAGTTCAAAGGGTGAGAACCCAGTGGACTCCTGTGGCACTTCTCTGTAAGCGAACAGCAAATGAGGCAGGTGCCGCTCCCAGTCCTTCCCCTGCGATTCCACGAACGTGGCCAGCATTTGCTTTAACGTTCCGTTGAATTGTTCGCAAAGGCCGTTGGTTTGCGGGTGATACGCACTGGAAGTGGTGTGCTTGATTTGCATCCTCTCACAGAGGGCTTCCATTAGCTCAGACATGAAGCAAGAGCCCTGATCAGAGATCATCTCGGCGGGGAAACCTACACGCGAGAAAATCCTGATCAAGGCGTCCGCCACCGTGGCCGACCTAAGGGAAGACAGTGCTACCGCCTCTGGATAACGGGTGGCATAGTCCACGACCGTTAAGATGTAGTGCTTGCCAGAACTGCTAGGAATGGGAAGGGGACCAATTATATCCACTGCCACTCTCTGGAAGGGCTCTGTGATCACGGGCAGTGGCTGCAAAGGAGCTTTGCGGGGTCCTCCAGCCTTCTTAACCATCTGGCAAGTGGTACACGATCGGCAGTACTTAGTTATGTCCGTTCCCATCGTGGGCCAGTAAAAATGGTTCTGAACACGTTTGTGGGTCTTTCTGATACCCAAATGTCCTGCAAGTGGGATGTCGTGGGCTGTTTTGGGCACCTGTGCCCGAAATTCCCTAGGGACTACCAGCTGTCTCTTGTTCTCACCTGCGCCACCTTTTGCAGGCTGTACAGCTTCACAGTACAGTCTGTTGTTCTCCCAATAGATTTTATATGGAGTGCCCTCACCTGGAGGCTGGCCGGCTCGGGCCCTAAGGGCCTCCAGACTAGGGTCACCCTTCAAGGCCTGCACGAATGCAGCGCCACCGGTCTCCTCCAGCTGACCAGTGACATATGAAGTCAGCTGTGGAGAGTTACCTTCAATGCTGGGGTCAGAGGTGGGTGGAGGGATGGCTGGTTCTGTCCCCGCAGCCCCATCTGAGCCCAGGTTACTGGCGACACTGGAAGCGTCTACCAGCGCAGTGACACAATCATCATCATCACATGAAAAGGTCGTTCTCGCATTGTCATCCGCCTGAGGGTCAGAATCGCCCGAGGGGGTCCCTTCGGTTGGTTCTGAGTTCAGGCGGCTGGCCATGGAACGTGTAATGGCCAGAACAGATACAGCATCATTTATATCACCATTTCTAACACTAATACACGCATTCGGATCAACAATGACAGGTGCAGAAGTAGGCAAATTACATTCGGTTGCTTGTACATTTAAATCTGATACCTCCCTATGTGCGTTAGGGACAGTAGAAATAGCAGGCAAAGTGTCCCCGTCTCCCTGTTTCCCCAAAGGGCTGTACAGTACCTGGTTTTGGTCAGGGAGTCCTGCTTGGGCCTCCTGCGCGCTTGTAGGGTATTCGTAATGGGAAACAAGGGTACCCAAATCAGTGCCAAGCACTGTGGCAACGGGAATATCATCCAGGACCCCAACAACCCGCTTTTGCCGTCCCATTCCCCAATCAATGGTGACTTGGGCTTGGGCCACATGAGTGCGAGTGCCTCCAACTCCGGTCAGAGCGAGGTACTTTCCTGGAAGGATATCCTTCTCCGTAACAAGATGTGAACGGACCAAGGTGACATCTGCACCGGTATCACGGAATCCGATGACAGTCTGGCCGTTCACAGTGACAGGCTGGTGATTCTGGGATCCGCTGTGCACCTCGGGTCCTCCGACCAGCAATACAGCCGACGAGGTAGGTGTGGAAGCGTTGGCCTCCTTAGGAATTGGCGTCGTCGTGGTGCTAGGAGGTTGGGCCGGCTTCCCTGCGTAACAGGTTTGCTTGGTGTGACCGGGCCTGCGACATAGCTCACACCAGGGCCTGGTTGTCTCACGGTTCACAGGGCCAGCGGGCTTGCCTTCTCTCCAGTTCTGGGACATGGCTCTGTCCTGGTTGGGTACTGGAGTTTTGCGGCTGTCAGGTACCAGGGGTTTGCGGATGTCTGATACCACCGACCTGCGGATGTCCGTCATCACAGGTTTGCGAATGTCCGGTACCCGGGTTGCGACAAACATGTCTGCCAGCTCAGCAGCTTCTTTCACAGACTGCGGCTTGCGCTCCAACACAAACTGTCTCACATCTGTAGAGCATATCGCAAGGAGTTGGTCATGGATCATCAAATCCTCAAGGGGAGCATAAGTCTTTTCTTTAAGAATTCTGGTCCATTGGCGGAATGTGGTGCATAAGCGGCTAGCCACATCCGCGTAAGAGTCTGTGGATCCTTTCTGGATGGCACGGAACTTTCTCCGGTAAACCTCAGGGGTTAACTGGAACTTAGCAATTATGGCATCCTTGATAGTCTGATAATCGCAATCTTGGTCTGTGGGTAGTTCCGCAAAAGCATCCAGTGCTTTACCAGTCAGCTGAGGCGTCAGGTGTAGAGCCCACTGATCCTCAGGGATGCAGAACTGGCGGCACGCTCTCTCAAACGAGCGTAAATATAAATCAATGTCCCCGTTTTTCTCCATAACTGGAAACCTTGCTTTGGGAACCACGGGTAGAGGAATGCCTCCTGTAGCAGGAGTGTTAGGAGAGGAAGACCGCTCGGCCTGTCTCACTTGGGCCAGTTCTAGTGCACGTTGGTGTTGCAGCGCTTCTCTCTGAAGCTGGAACTGCCGCTCCTCTCTTTGCTGCTGTTGCTGCATCTCCAGGTATAAACGCAAATCCGAGCCAGTCAGGCCTGGTAACAACTGCTGGCTCATAGGGCCCAAGGCAGAGAAGTTCAGTCCAGAGCTGCTTGTTCCTTGCTGAGGGTTAGCAGGAGCTGTGGACACAGTGTAATCCCGGGTATCTGCATCACCCGGAGCTGAAGTGGCAACCTCAGCACTCCCATAGCTGGCGATGCTGGGTGACGTTGAACGAAGGGGCAGCGAAGCCTCCCGTATGGGATTGGAATCCTCCATCGCTTGGCCGTCTCTCTCCGTCAAAGCTTTGATCAGCTGTGATCGATTTTTGTGTAGAATGGCAATGCCTTGCGACTCACACACGGCGTGTAAGTCGGCGACAGACCAACTTTGGTAATTTGGAACTGAATCAGACATTCAGAAAAGAAGAGAAAAAGAATAGGATATAGCAAAGAAAAGGTGGGGAAAATGTAAACCAATCTATTCCTATCAATGTGTACCGTTTTGCGCCCGGAACTCAAGTTCCGCAGGACAGGATACTAAGTAACCGCTGTCCTATTGTTATGATTGCTCAAAAAGCTGCACTTGTCAGTTCTTTGTGCTCTGATCTCCCAAAAGCTGACTTCTGCCTGGTTTTGGGTTCTGCTATCCCACTAGCTGCCAACAATGTGACAACCACCCGCCAATCCCGTCGTACTAAGCCACAGTTGCCATACAGGTCTCCACTAGAGACTTCTGGAGGCGAATCCACTGTGAGCACAGAAGACGTTTAAGATTGGTTGGTGGGCCCAGACAGGATACAATCACGATTGTATGTACAATCGGTAAAAATAAAATTACTGATTTCACGCTGGAAATCCAATTAATTTGCTGCCACCACTCTTCGTATTGAATCGGGGCGAAGAGACCCCGGCTAGCTAATCCTAAAGGGACGAAACGGTTATTTGCAACCTAGCTAGTAAATTAACAATTTATAAAAATAAAACAATTTGGTAGTATGTCTTCTGAGGACAGAGTTCTTAGCATAGATCAGTTCATCAAGTAACAAGGGCAAAACTGGAACGATGAAATCATTAGTTTTTATTCTAAAACTATACACAAAAATATATATATTAAAGCTGACAGATAAATATACCGGCCAGTTGAACAGATTGGTTTGGATAGAAATAGGTAAGAGGTGGAAGGGAATAGAATGTCTGTAAGTTCAGAATTACCGTGGTAGTGTCCAGTAAAAGGCAAAGTCTTTGTAGAATAATCCAAGATGGTGGGGTGTGCCCGTGTCCAGCGGGCGGTCGTGATGTTAGTCGACGTCAGATGGTAGAAGAAGGACGCAGGGCCTGAGTGTGTCACTGTTTTTACCCACTCTGAAGCGGGGAGTGGTTATGACACGTTCAGGTCCAGCCTTGTGTAATTGGAACAGGGGTAGTCCTTTGCCCAATAGGGAGAAAATCTGGCAGAATCTTTGCTTTGCCCATTTCTCCATATCCCGTAAGTCCAATCAAGAAATATAGTTGATATTGATAATCAGTACAATTTTACGCATCATCTGATAACAAATACGACTAAAAGATAATACAGGGTGCCTGAGAACCTTTATATCTCAGAGCGGGAATCTCTGATCTGCCCGCGGGTTTCCTAGAAGGTGGGTTAGAAGAACCAAAACCATCTCTGAAAAGATGGTTCCTTTCACATTTCCATAACCCATGAAATATTAGGAAAATAGGGGAAAAATATGAAGCTTATGGATTTAAGGGGACTTTCAGGTCATCTTCCTTCCTGTACCAACCAGCTGTGTGATAAGGATCTGTCCTTTTCTTCTGAAGCTCGCTGCCCAGGCTAAAGGTGTGAGACCCCTGCTGGTATTGGAGACACTATGGCTGCAGAAAGACCAGGTTTATGAGGTTCTGTCATAAGAGAACTAGATTGATGGCTACTCAACTTGGCATGGGGCAGGAAAGATTTGTCACAAGGAGGTGATAATGGCACCTATGCTCTGTGAATTACTCCTTTAGTGAAAAGAGAAGATTTTTAGTGAAGGCTCTGGTGTCTCTGTGATTGCGAAATATGGCGCATTTGCGATTTCCTAGTATCGCTGTGGATCGCAAAGCGTCACAATAGTTACGTATTTTCATTTTCCTAATTCATGGAGAACCCTTTTAAAGAGCCGGAGGAAGCTCACACTCTCCGGGAAGACAGAGGCACTACAGGCAAAGTGTGGAAAGGACAGAGCAGCATGGACTGCCAAAACATATAGGTGGGGAATATGGTAAGTGTTCTGGCCTTCTGGGAACAGGGGGAAGTCAGCGTTCACGGATCACCAGCTTCACAGTAGATTTACCCATCATCACATCCTTAAATGTAGACAATATATTGTGTTTTTCCTATAGATGGATCCACTAAGAGAAATCCACCAGAGAGATGTCCCAGTCCTCAGTATTCCCAGGACTGTCCAGAGGAAAAGCAGAATATCCCACTGGATCATCAGGTAGATGAAGCTGAGGTTTCTACTGACCTCCCCCAGCAGCAGTGGAGTATACTGTACGCTCCGTCTACTGACCTCCCCCATCAGTGGAGTATACTGTACGCTCCGTCTACTGACCTCCCCCAGCAGCAGTGGAGTATACTGTACGCTCCATCTACTGACCTCCCCCAGCAGTGGAGTATACTGTACGCTCCGTCTACTGACCTCCCCCAGCAGCGGTGGAGTATACTGTACGCTCCACTGCTGGGGGAGGTCAGTAGACGGAGTATACTGTACGCTCCATCTACTGACCTCCCCCAGCAGCAGTGGAGTATACTGTACGCTCCGTCTACTGACCTCCCCCAGCAGTGGAGTATACTGTACGCTCCGTCTACTGACCTCCCCCAGCAGTGGAGTATACTGTACGCTCCATCTACTGACCTCCCCCAGCAGCAGTGGAGTATACTGTACGCTCCATCTACTGACCTCCCCCAGCAGCAGTGGAGTATACTGTACGCTCCATCTACTGACCTCCCCCAGCAGTGGAGTATACTGTACGCTCCGTCTACTGACCTCCCCCAGCAGCAGTGGAGTATACTGTACGCTCCGTCTACTGACCTCCCCCAGCAGTGGAGTATACTGTACGCTCCATCTACTGACCTCCCCCAGCAGCAGTGGAGTATACTGTACGCTCCGTCTACTGACCTCCCCCAGCAGCAGTGGAGTATACTGTACGCTCCGTCTACTGACCTCCCCCAGCAGCAGTGGAGTATACTGTACGCTCCGTCTACTGACCTCCCCCAGCAGCAGTGGAGTATACTGTACGCTCCGTCTACTGACCTCCCCCAGCAGTGGAGTATACTGTACGCTCCGTCTACTGACCTCCCCCAGCAGTGGAGTATACTGTACGCTCCATCTACTGACCTCCCCCAGCAGCAGTGGAGTATACTGTACGCTCCGTCTACTGACCTCCCCCAGCAGTGGAGTATACTGTACGCTCCGTCTACTGACCTCCCCCAGCAGTGGAGTATACTGTACGCTCCGTCTACTGACCTCCCCCAGCAGCAGTGGAGTATACTGTACGCTCCGTCTACTGACCTCCCCCAGCAGCAGTGGAGTATACTGTACGCTCCATCTACTGACCTCCCCCAGCAGCAGTGGAGTATACTGTACGCTCCGTCTACTGACCTCCCCCAGCAGTGGAGTATACTGTACGCTCCGTCTACTGACCTCCCCCAGCAGCAGTGGAGTATACTGTACGCTCCATCTACTGACCTCCCCCAGCAGCAGTGGAGTATACTGTACGCTCCATCTACTGACCTCCCCCAGCAGTGGAGTATACTGTACGCTCCATCTACTGACCTCCCCCAGCAGTGGAGTATACTGTACGCTCCGTCTACTGACCTCCCCCAGCAGCAGTGGAGTATACTGTACGCTCCGTCTACTGACCTCCCCCAGCAGTGGAGTATACTGTACGCTCCGTCTACTGACCTCCCCCAGCAGTGGAGTATACTGTACGCTCCATCTACTGACCTCCCCCAGCAGCAGTGGAGTATACTGTACGCTCCGTCTACTGACCTCCCCCAGCAGCAGTGGAGTATACTGTACGCTCCATCTACTGACCTCCCCCAGCAGTGGAGTATACTGTACGCTCCATCTACTGACCTCCCCCAGCAGCAGTGGAGTATACTGTACGCTCCGTCTACTGACCTCCCCCAGCAGCAGTGGAGTATACTGTACGCTCCATCTACTGACCTCCCCCAGCAGCAGTGGAGTATACTGTACGCTCCATCTACTGACCTCCCCCAGCAGCAGTAAAGTATACTGTACGCTCCATCTACTGACCTCCCCCAGCAGCAGTGGAGTATACTGTACGCTCCGTCTACTGACCTCCCCCAGCAGCAGTGGAGTATACTGTACGCTCCGTCTACTGACCTCCCCCAGCAGCAGTGGAGTATACTGTACGCTCCGTCTACTGACCTCCCCCAGCAGCAGTGGAGTATACTGTACGCTCCGTCTACTGACCTCCCCCAGCAGTGGAGTATACTGTACGCTCCATCTACTGACCTCCCCCAGCAGCAGTGGAGTATACTGTACGCTCCGTCTACTGACCTCCCCCAGCAGCAGTGGAGTATACTGTACGCTCCGTCTACTGACCTCCCCCAGCAGTGGAGTATACTGTACGCTCCGTCTACTGACCTCCCCCAGCAGCAGTGGAGTATACTGTACGCTCCGTCTACTGACCTCCCCCAGCAGCAGTGGAGTATACTGTACGCTCCATCTACTGACCTCCCCCACAGCAGTGGAGTATACTGTACGCTCCATCTACTGACCTCCTCCAGCAGCAGTGGAGTATACTGTACGCTCCGTCTACTGACCTCCCCCAGCAGTGGAGTATACTGTACGCTCCATCTACTGACCTCCCCCAGCAGTGGAGTATACTGTACGCTCCGTCTACTGACCTCCCCCAGCAGCAGTGGAGTATACTGTACGCTCCGTCTACTGACCTCCCCCAGCAGTGGAGTATACTGTACGCTCCATCTACTGACCTCCCCCAGCAGTGAAGTACACTGTACGCTCCATCTACTGACCTCCCCCAGCAGTGGAGTATACTGTACGCTCCGTCTACTGACCTCCCCCAGCAGCAGTGGAGTATACTGTACGCTCCATCTACTGACCTCCCCCAGCAGTGGAGTATACTGTACGCTCCGTCTACTGACCTCCCCCAGCAGCAGTGGAGTATACTGTACGCTCCGTCTACTGACCTCCCCCAGCAGTGGAGTATACTGTACGCTCCATCTACTGACCTCCCCCAGCAGTGAAGTACACTGTACGCTCCATCTACTGACCTCCCCCAGCAGTGGAGTATACTGTACGCTCCGTCTACTGACCTCCCCCAGCAGCAGTGGAGTATACTGTACGCTCCGTCTACTGACCTCCCCCAGCAGTGGAGTATACTGTACGCTCCGTCTACTGACCTCCCCCAGCAGCAGTGGAGTATACTGTACGCTCCATCTACTGACCTCCCCCAGCAGCAGTGGAGTATACTGTACGCTCCATCTACTGACCTCCCCCAGCAGCAGTGGAGTATACTGTACGCTCCGTCTACTGACCTCCCCCAGCAGCAGTGGAGTATACTGTACGCTCCGTCTACTGACCTCCCCCAGCAGCAGTGGAGTATACTGTACGCTCTGTCTACTGACCTCCCCCAGCAGCAGTGGAGTATACTGTACGCTCCGTCTACTGACCTCCCCCAGCAGCAGTGGAGTATACTGTACGCTCCATCTACTGACCTCCCCCAGCAGTGGAGTATACTGTACGCTCCGTCTACTGACCTCCCCCAGCAGTGGAGTATACTGTACGCTCCATCTACTGACCTCCCCCAGCAGCAGTGGAGTATACTGTACGCTCCATCTACTGACCTCCCCCAGCAGCAGTGGAGTATACTGTACGCTCCATCTACTGACCTCCCCCAGCAGCAGTGGAGTATACTGTACGCTCCGTCTACTGACCTCCCCCAGCAGCAGTGGAGTATACTGTACGCTCCATCTACTGACCTCCCCCAGCAGAAGTGGAGTATACTGTACGCTCCGTCTACTGACCTCCCCCAGCAGCAGTGGAGTATACTGTACGCTCCATCTACTGACCTCCCCCAGCAGCAGTGGAGTATACTGTACGCTCCGTCTACTGACCTCCCCCAGCAGCGGTGGAGTATACTGTACGCTCCATCTACTGACCTCCCCCAGCAGTGGAGTATACTGTACGCTCCGTCTACTGACCTCCCCCAGCAGCAGTGGAGTATACTGTACGCTCCATCTACTGACCTCCCCCAGCAGCAGTGGAGTATACTGTACGCTCCATCTACTGACCTCCTCCAGCAGCAGTGGAGTATACTGTACGCTCCATCTACTGACCTCCCCCAGCAGCAGTGGAGTATACTGTACGCTCCATCTACTGACCTCCCCCAGCAGCAGTGGAGTATACTGTACGCTCCGTCTACTGACCTCCCCCAGCAGTGGAGTATACTGTACGCTCCGTCTACTGACCTTCCCCAGCAGTGCAGTATACTGTACGCTCCGTCTACTGACCTCCCCCAGCAGTGGAGTATACTGTACGCTCCATCTACTGACCTCCCCCAGCAGCAGTGGAGTATACTGTACGCTCCATCTACTGACCTCCCCCAGCAGTGGAGTATACTGTACGCTCCATCTACTGACCTCCCCCAGCAGTGGAGTATACTGTACGCTCCGTCTACTGACCTCCCCCAGCAGCAGTGGAGTATACTGTACGCTCCATCTACTGACCTCCCCCAGCAGCAGTGGAGTATACTGTACGCTCCGTATACTGTACGCTCCATCTACTGACCTCCCCCAGCAGCAGTGGAGTATACTGTACGCTCCATCTACTGACCTCCCCCAGCAGTGGAGTATACTGTACGCTCCGTCTACTGACCTCCCCCAGCAGCAGTGGAGTATACTGTACGCTCCGTCTACTGACCTCCCCCAGCAGCAGTGGAGTATACTGTACGCTCCATCTACTGACCTCCCCCAGCAGTGGAGTATACTGTACGCTCCGTCTACTGACCTCCCCCAGCAGCAGTGCAGTATACTGTACGCTCCGTCTACTGACCTCCCCCAGCAGTGGAGTATACTGTACGCTCCATCTACTGACCTCCCCCAGCAGCAGTGGAGTATACTGTACGCTCCATCTACTGACCTCCCCCAGCAGCAGTGGAGTATACTGTACGCTCCGTCTACTGACCTCCCCCAGCAGCAGTGGAGTATACTGTACGCTCCGTCTACTGACCTCCCCCAGCAGCAGTGGAGTATACTGTACGCTCCGTCTACTGACCTCCCCCAGCAGCAGTGGAGTATACTGTACGCTCCATCTACTGACCTCCCCCAGCAGTGGAGTATACTGTACGCTCCATCTACTGACCTCCCCCAGCAGTGGAGTATACTGTACGCTCCATCTACTGACCTCCCCCAGCAGTGGAGTATACTGTACTCTCCGTCTTCTGACCTCCCCCAGCAGCAGTGGAGTATACTGTACGCTCCGTCTACTGACCTCCCCCAGCAGCAGTGGAGTATACTGTACGCTCCGTCTACTGACCTCCCCCAGCAGCAGTGGAGTATACTGTACGCTCCATCTACTGACCTCCCCCAGCAGCAGTGGAGTATACTGAACGCTCCGTCTACTGACCTCCTCCAGCAGCAGTGGAGTATACTGTACGCTCCATCTACTGACCTCCCCCAGCAGTGGAGTATACTATACGCTCCATCTACTGACCTCCCCCAGCAGCAGTGGAGTATACTGTACGCTCCATCTACTGACCTCCCCCAGCAGCGGTGGAGTATACTGTACGCTCCGTCTACTGACCTCCCCCAGCAGCAGTGGAGTATACTGTACGCTCCATCTACTGACCTCCCCCAGCAGTGGAGTATACTGTACGCTCCGTCTACTGACCTCCCCCAGCAGCAGTGGAGTATACTGTACGCTCCATCTACTGACCTCCCCCAGCAGCAGTGGAGTATACTGTACGCTCCATCTACTGACCTCCCCCAGCAGCAGTGGAGTATACTGTACGCTCCGTCTACTGACCTCCCCCAGCAGTGGAGTATACTGTACGCTCCATCTACTGACCTCCCCCAGCAGCAGTGGAGTATACTGTACGCTCCGTCTACTGACCTCCCCCAGCAGCAGTGGAGTATACTGTAAGCTCCATCTACTGACCTCCCCCAGCAGTGGAGTATACTGTACGCTCCGTCTACTGACCTCCCCCAGCAGCAGTGGAGTATACTGTACGCTCCGTCTACTGACCTCCCCCAGCAGCAGTGGAGTATACTGTACGCTCCATCTACTGACCTCCCCCAGCAGTGGAGTATACTGTACGCTCCATCTACTGACCTCCCCCAGCAGTGGAGTATACTGTACGCTCCATCTACTGACCTCCCCCAGCAGCAGTGGAGTATACTGTACGCTCCATCTACTGACCTCCCCCAGCAGCAGTGGAGTATACTGTACGCTCCGTCTACTGACCTTCCCCAGCAGTGGAGTATACTGTACGCTCCATCTACTGACCTCCCCCAGCAGTGGAGTATACTGTACGCTCCATCTACTGACCTCCCCCAGCAGTGGAGTATACTGTACGCTCCGTCTACTGACCTCCCCCAGCAGTGGAGTATACTGTACGCTCCGTCTACTGACCTCCTCCAGCAGTGGAGTATACTGTAGGCTCCATCTACTGACCTCCCCCAGCAGTGGAGTATACTGTACGCTCCATCTACTGACCTCCCCCAGCAGTGGAGTATACTGTACGCTCCGTCTACTGACCTCCCCCAGCAGTGGAGTATACTGTACGCTCCATCTACTGACCTCCCCCAGCAGCAGTGGAGTATACTGTACGCTCCATCTACTGACCTCCCCCAGCAGCAGTGGAGTATACTGTACGCTCCGTCTACTGACCTCCCCCAGCAGCAGTGGAGTATACTGTACTCTCCGTCTACTGACCTCCCCCAGCAGTGGAGTATACTGTACGCTCCGTCTACTGACCTCCCCCAGCAGTGGAGTATACTGTACGCTCCATCTACTGACCTCCCCCAGCAGTGGAGTATACTGTACGCTCCATCTACTGACCTCCCCCAGCAGCAGTGGAGTATACTGTACGCTCCATCTACTGACCTCCCCCAGCAGTGGAGTATACTGTACGCTCCGTCTACTGACCTCCCCCAGCAGCAGTGGAGTATACTGTACGCTCCGTCTACTGACCTCCCCCAGCAGCAGTGGAGTATACTGTACGCTCCGTCTACTGACCTCCCCCAGCAGCAGTGGAGTATACTGTACGCTCCATCTACTGACCTCCCCCAGCAGCAGTGGAGTATACTGTACGCTCCATCTACTGACCTCCCCCAGCAGCAGTGGAGTATACTGTACGCTCCGTCTACTGACCTCCCCCAGCAGCAGTGGAGTATACTGTACGCTCCATCTACTGACCTCCCCCAGCAGCAGTGGAGTATACTGTACGCTCCATCTACTGACCTCCCCCAGCAGCAGTGGAGTATACTGTACGCTCCATCTACTGACCTCCCCCAGCAGCGGTGGAGTATACTGTACGCTCCATCTACTGACCTCCCCCAGCAGCAGTGGAGTATACTGTACGCTCCGTCTACTGACCTCCCCCAGCAGTGGAGTATACTGTACGCTCCATCTACTGACCTCCCCCAGCAGCAGTGGAGTATACTGTACGCTCCGTCTACTGACCTCCCCCAGCAGCAGTGGAGTATACTGTACGCTCCATCTACTGACCTCCCCCAGCAGTGGAGTATACTGTACGCTCCATCTACTGACCTCCCCCAGCAGTGGAGTATACTGTACGCTCCGTCTACTGACCTCCCCCAGCAGTGGAGTATACTGTACGCTCCGTCTACTGACCTCCCCCAGCAGCAGTGGAGTATACTGTACGCTCCGTCTACTGACCCCCCCAGCAGTGGAGTATACTGTACGCTCCGTCTACTGACCTCCCCCAGCAGCAGTGGAGTATACTGTACGCTCCATCTACTGACCTCCCCCAGCAGTGGAGTATACTGTACGCTCCGTCTACTGACCTCCCCCAGCAGCAGTGGAGTATACTGTACGCTCCATCTACTGACCTCCCCCAGCAGTGGAGTATACTGTACGCTCCATCTACTGACCTCCCCCAGCAGCAGTGGAGTATACTGTACGCTCCATCTACTGACCTCCCCCAGCAGTGGAGTATACTGTACGCTCCGTCTACTGACCTCCCCCAGCAGTGGAGTATACTGTACGCTCCGTCTACTGACCTCCCCCAGCAGCAGTGGAGTATACTGTACGCTCCATCTACTGACCTCCCCCAGCAGCAGTGGAGTATACTGTACGCTACATCTACTGACCTCCCCCAGCGGTGGAGTATACTGTACGCTCCATCTACTGACCTCCCCCAGCAGCAGTGGAGTATACTGTACGCTCCATCTACTGACCTCCCCCAGCAGCAGTGGAGTATACTGTACGCTCCATCTACTGACCTCCCCCAGCAGTGGAGTATACTGTACGCTCCGTCTACTGACCTCCCCCAGCAGTGGAGTATACTGTAGGCTCCATTTTCGTTGTTATTGTTGGTTGCAAAAGGGTTCTGGTGTCATAAAAGATGGAGCCTACTTGGGGAGATCCTTCTTCTCAAGGGCAGATTGGTTCATGTCTTCTAGGGGTGTTTGATCTTCACCTGGATATAAGATAAACGCGGGTTCCTTTTTCTTTTTTCTCATGTCTTTAACATTGAATCTTTGCAGGAAAGTTCAGATGGAACGACGAGTGGACTTGAGAAACCTGTATCAGCGTCTGTGAATGGTAAGAGCCTTTCATAAATCTTGTTTGACTGCTGTCAGAGGGTCCTTTTAGGGAAGTTTAAAGCAGCCCTCGTGTTCACTCGGATGGCCTCCTAATTGTTTGGTGCAATGGTAAACCGGAGAGAATTAACAGACACAGATGTAAGTTCATAACCAGATTTAGTGGGATCCATATTGGAGGTGAGCAGACAAGAGGAGAAGTAGCTAATGAGTGGAGCCTGATTGTGATGTCCATGATGCTTGGGAGAAATAAATCCAAGGGTGCTTTGCATATGAACACAAAAAACAACAAAATAAAATTGGTTAAAAGGGTGTACGTCCACAGAAATTGTAAATAAAGCAAATATAGTTTAGGACGTTAGGATTATTAAACAAAACATAAAAAGTTTATTAACAATCAATATTGAAAACATAAAGGGGTATGCAACCGATAAAATGTGAACCGGGTCAGAGAGGTAATATCGGTGATTCACTGTATTAGTATCAATGTGGCGACGAGCGAGTACTAATTGCTTGTGATACCAAAATCCATCGCATGAGTTCAATCCCATAGTCTGACCCAAGAGCCAGAGGTATAAGCCACACATGAAGTGGACCACCTAGGGCTTGTAAGTGGCCAACAGGGTATGTAATGCCACAATCACAGCCCCCTATATGGTGGATCACAGAGGACAATATATGCTGAGTTATGTCACAATGTGCGCACCTTCACAGCAAATATAGTGTGTATTGTACACTCAACTGATGAATGGCCTATGACATAAAGCCTCTGGACTCAGAAACATGTGTATTCAGTGCTCGGTACATAGATGTTTCCTAACACCACTAGAGGGCAGTTGTCACCCAGGAGATGGCCGTGCACTTAGCCATCCGCTCAGGACAAAATAAATGGTGCCTCAATGAAGCCAGTATCGATCAAGCAACTGATATGGCTCATACACAGCCAAATATCATTGCAGACTGGCGTAGGTGTGAAACAAACAACAGGCTCAATTAGAGTTGTCCCACTCAAACCAGTCAAAAAGACAGCTGATATGGCTCATACACAGCATGTGGATCAAATCGTTATTTTTACACAATAAAAGCACACAGAGCTATGGGGACTGGGTATTGCAGACGTGCTAGCGGCCATCTAGCAACCCATGTCTTCAGCTCTATACCCAAAATCCAGGTGACAGGTTCCCTTTAAGTGTAAAGCCCCCTATACTTTATGCTGTACAACAAGAGGCATTAGTGTACATTTTGATCAAAAGGCATAAGCCCACTAATCACGTCAAGGTCGCCTCTTAGAGTGGGACCTACTCTGACATAGACAATAGACGCAGCACAGTGCGGTGACATAACTGTACAAATTTGGGAAAACAATAATCATACTAACCTGCAGAATGAAGGTAACACATTTTTGTGTCATACAGGAAACAGTGCAAATTTTCAAATGCCTTAACCAGAGGTTGAATTGCTGTTGTTTTTTCACATTCCCACCCAGAAAGAGTTCATGAAAATAAATTCGTAAGTGGTATGCGCCCTAAGACTGCCAAAATAAATTTGGAATGCAACACTGAAAAAAATGATTCATCCTAAATGCCCCGAATAGGTCGGCAGCAAAGGGGTTTAGAAGATACAGAAGCTGAGAATTGAAAAGGATAGGTGTAAGTAAGAAAATAAACTTGTTGCAAAGAGTATGGAGTTGTTGCCCAAGACAATCAACCAAATCACTTCTTTAATTTTCCAAAGCCTGTCTGAAAAATATAGTTGGAATGGGATTGGTTACCACTAGCACCGGTTTCATAAATTTCTCCTATTTACTTTGTTTCCTAGCTTGCTATTGTCTCAAGAAAGCTTGACTGATTAATAGAAATAAAATTTGTTTTGGGAAAGTAAGAACATTTTGTTTTATTTTCCAGGTGAAGACAGGATGACAGTATACCATATGCATCTCCATGTACCTTCCTATCATGAAGCAGAAAATAACAATACCACAGAAGGTGGTTGTATAACTCCTAATGTACCCTCAGTCCTTCACAGCGAAGATCTCTCCTCCGGTACCGCTGGTCACAAGAAACCTTCATCTAGTCAATCACTAATTGGCAAAACAAGAACTAAACAGAAACGTGGGAAACATTTTAAAAAGAAATCTAATCTTTCCTTACATGAGAAAAATCACAGAGATAAAAGGTCATTTTCATGCTCAGAATGTGGAAAATCTTTTACAAGGAAATTCCTTCTGGATGGACATCAGAGAATTCACACAGGGGAGAGACCATTTTTATGTTCAGAATGTGGGAGATGTTTCAGTCGAAAATCACATCTTGTGTACCATCTAAGAATCCACTTAGGGGAAAAGCCATTTTTGTGTTTAGAATGTGGGAAATGCTTTAGTCAGAATTCGGATCTTAATAGACATCAGAAATCTCACACAGGGGAGAAGCCATATTCATGTCCTGAATGTGGGAAGTGTTTTAGTCAGAAGTCAGATCTTCATAGACATCAGCGAGCTCACACAGGGGAGAAGCCATATTTATGTCCTGAATGTGGGAAATGTTTTAGTCAGAAATCAGATCTTCATAGACATCAGAAAGGTCACAAAGGGGAGAAGCCATTTTCATGTCTTGATTGTGGAAAGTATTTTAGTCAGAAATCACATCTTGTTACACATCAGAGAGCTCACACAGGGGAGAAACCATTTATGTGCCCTAAATGTAGTAAATATTTTAATGTGAAATCAGTTCTTGTAGAACATCTGAGAACTCACACAGGGGAGAAGCCACATACATGCCCTGAATGTGGGAAATCTTTTAGTCTGAAATCGTGTCTTGTTAGACATCAGAGAACTCACACAGGGGAGAAGCCATTTTTATGTTCTGAATGTGGAAAATGTTTTAGTCACAAATCAAGTCTTGCTACACATGAGAGAACTCACAATGAAGAGAAGCCACTATTGCTCAGTAGTACAGGTCATAATGTAACTCATACATTCTTACAACAGATGGCAGGATCTCAGTCTGTGAAGCAATTATAGATGCAAGCCATGTCTTGTCGGGTATTGTTTTAAGGCTGACAATCATGTGAAGAAAAATTCAGCACTGCACGGAGATCTAGGTAAAATCTCTTTATTTCATGCAAGAAAACATCTGACAGATCAGAATAGAAGTAGTTAATTTGTTTCAGACCCAATGGTCCTTCCTCATCCCATAATTGGCTACCTGCTCCAAGGACAGTGGCAGTTGGGGAGTTTGACTGGGGCGGCAAACCTGTCAAACCATAACACAGGTGTTTTAAGGTGAGCTCAGAGAGGACGGAAACCTCCCATTGAGAACTATGCTGTAAGTAAAGACTGTTGGGTCTGAAACATGTAAACGACTTCTGTATACGTATGTTGGATGTTTTATCACATGGAATAAAGGGATTTTATAAGGCTCCCGTGCAGCTGCCATCTCTGAAAGAACTCAACCGCCCAGGATGTTTATAGTCAATTAGCAGTCAGGAAGTAGTTAAAGCTTAGATTGTCGGTTTTAAAACAAGACCTGGATTACATCTTTAGATGCTACACAACCTGAGATATTCCAGGATAAAGCGGCCCTCCCACCTCTTCAGCCAGCTGTGATGTTGACTAGCATGGAGAAGCAGAAAGGTCTAGTGGAGCACCTGCCAACCGACTGAAGAAAAAGAGACATAGATTCTCTTTCCCTGTGCAACTGGACATGGGCGCAGGAGGAGGGTAACATGGATTTCTCTGCATGTTATCAACACCTCCCCATCAGACAGTATACTTATGCTGATTATCCCCTTTTTCTGCTAGAAACAGTGTGTAAAATTGAGTGCTTGCTCATCTAATCACCTTTCTGTTCATTCAATCAATGACCCAGAAGTTTACCAGGATCTAGATCACAGCACTAAATTAGTTGTGCCAAACACAATGGCACATTTTTATTCATTGATTGTTGCTGTAAATGATAATTTCTACAAACCGGATTCCAAAAAAGTTGGGACACTAAACAAATTGTGAATAAAAACTGAATGCAATGATGTGGAGATGGCAAATGTCAATATTTTATTTGTAATAGAACGTAGATGACAGATCAAACGTTTAATCCGAGTAAATGTATCATTTTAAAGGAAAAATACGTTGATTCAAAATTATACGGTGTCAACAAATCCCAAAAAAAGTTGGGACAAGTAGCAATAAGAGGCTGGAAAAAGTAAATTTGAGCATAACGAAGAGCTGGAAGACCAATTAACACTAATTAGGTCAATTGGCAACATGATTGGGTATAAAAAGAGCTTCTTAGAGTGGCAGTGTCTCTCAGAAGCCAAGATGGGTAGAGGATCACCAATTCCCACAATGTTGCGCAGAAAGATAGTGGAGCAAGATCAGAAAGGTGTTACCCAGCGAAAAATTGCAAAGACTTTGCATCTATCATCATCAACTGTGCATAACATCATCCGAAGATTCAGAGAATCTGGAACAATCTCTGTGCGTAAGGGTCAAGGCCGTAAAACCATACTGGATGCCCGTGATCTCCGGGCCCTTAAACGACACTGCACCACAAACAGGAATGCTACTGTAAAAGAAATCACAGAATGGGCTCAGGAATACTTCCAGAAACCATTGTCAGTGAACACAATCCACTGTGCCATCCACCGTTGCCAGCTGAAACTCTACAGTGCAAAAAAGAAGCCATTTCTAAGCAAGATCCACAAGCTCAGGCGTTTTCACTGGGCCAGGGATCATTTAAAATGGTGTGTGGCAAAATGGAAGACTGTTCTGTGGTCAGACGAGTCACGATTCAAAGTTCTTTTTGGAAATCTGGGACGCCATGTCATCCGGACCAAAGAGAACAAGGACAACCCAAGTTGTTATCAACGCTCAGTTCAGAAGCCTGCATCTCTGATGGTATGGGGTTGCATGAGTGCGTGTGGCATGGGCAGCTTGCATGTCTGGAAAGGCACCATCAATGAAGAAAAATATATTCAGGTTCTAGAACAACATATGCTCCCATCCAGACGTCATCTCTTTCAGGGAAGACCCTGCATTTTTCAACAAGATAATGCCAGACCACATTCTGCATCAATCACAACATCATGGCTGCGTAGGAGAAGGATCCGGGTACTGAAATGACCAGTCTGCCGTCCAGATCTTTCACCTATAGAGAACATTTGGCGCATCATAAAGAGGAAGGTGCAACAAAGAAGGCCCAAGACGATTGAACAGTTAGAGGCCTGTATTAGACAAGAATGGGAGAGTATTCCTATTTCTAAACTTGAGAAACTGGTCTCCTCGGTCCCCAGACGTCTGTTGAGTGTTGTAAGAAGAAGGGGAGATGCCACACAGTGGTGAAAATGGCCTTGTCCCAACTTTTTGGGGATTTGTTGACACCATGAAATTCTGATTCAACATATTTTTCCCTTAAAATGGTACATTTTCTCAGTTTAAACTTTTGTTCCGTGATTTATGTTCTATTCTGAATAAAATATTAGAAGTTGGCACCTCCACATCATTGCATTCAGTTTTTATTCACGATTTGTATAGTGTCCCAACTTTTTTGGAATCCGGTTTGTAGTTAGTGTACCTAATTTAAAAAAAAAGTTTAGTTTTTTTGTTTGTTTTGTTTTTACTCTCTCTTGGACATGGGAGGGTTGGGGTTATATTTGATATTTTATTGTGTCTGAATTTCGATATTTCTGTAATATTGAATAATAAAAAAAAGTAGTCTGTTACTTGAAACCAGATTTTTGGTCTTTCCAGTTCTGGTGATTTGTGCATGTACACATAATAGTTGGTACCCTTCCGTTAAAGAAAAGTCAGTGACCACAATGGTCACTGAAATAACTTAAAACTGACAAAAGTAATAATAAATAAATAAAAAGTTCTGAAAATGAACTAATGAAAATCAGACATTGCTTTTGAAATGTGGCTCAACAGAAAGATTTAAAAAAAAACTATGAAAAAACTAATGAAACTGGCCTGGACAAAAATGATGGTACCCCTAGAAAAGATTGAAAATAATTTGACTATAGGGACATGATAAACTAAGAAGTGCCCCGTAATTAGTATTACACGTGCCTTCACACTTGTAATCAGTCAATCCGCCTATTTAAAGGGTGAAAAGTAGTCACTGTGCTGTTAGGTGTCATGGTGGGTACCATACTGATCAATGAGCAGCAGGAACAATGTTCGAATTCGCGATATTTCGCGAATATTTGGTAGAATATTCGTCATATATTCGAGAATTCGCAAATTCTAAATTATTTTCTTGATCGCGAAAAACCGGCAATGTAATATTCGTGTAATGCGCTTGAAATACAGGCGTAGGTCACTATACTGTAGCTACATTTTTCAAGCTGCTAGAAGTTTCCTGAGACTGGAGAAAATGGTTGGGACCACAGA
This sequence comes from Bufo bufo, assembly GCF_905171765.1. Classification (NCBI taxonomy): domain Eukaryota; kingdom Metazoa; phylum Chordata; class Amphibia; order Anura; family Bufonidae; genus Bufo; species Bufo bufo. Next base: position 614,243,681 of record NC_053392.1, read on the forward strand.
ACATTACAATAGCTTTATATGCAGATAGAATGCTCCAATAAATTCGCGATTGCGAAATCGGCACTAATAATGCGAATATTTTGGCGCAATATGTGCAACTTCACATTTTAACAGGTCTGACTACTTATTAGTGATTGGTGCACTAAGTATTGTCGTGAACTTGTGACATCACAGCACTATTTATGTATGTACAGTACAGACCAAAAGTTTGGACACACCTTCTCATTCAAAGAGTTTTCTTTATTTTCATGACTATGAAGGCATCAAAACTATGAATTAACACATGTGGAATTATATACATAACAAACAAGTGTGAAACAACTGAAAATATGTCATATTCTAGGTTCTTCAAAGTAGCCACCTTTTGCTTTGATTACTGCTTTGCACACTCTTGGCATTCTCTTGATGAGCTTCAAGAGGTAGTCCCCTGAAATGGTTTTCACTTCACAGGTGTGCCCTGTCAGGTTTAATAAGTGGGATTTATTGCCTTATAAATGGGGTTGGGACCATCAGTTGCGTTGAGGAGAAGTCAGGTGGATACACAGCTGATAGTCCTACTGAATAGACTGTTAGAATTTGTATTATGGCAAGAAAAAAGCAGCTAAGTAAAGAAAAACGAGTGGCCATCTTTACTTTAAGAAATGAAGGTCAGTCAGTCAGACGAAAAATTGGGAAAAATTTGAAAGTAAGGGCTATTTGACCATGAAGGAGAGTGATGGGGTGCTGCGCCAGATGACCTGGCCTCCACAGTCACCGGACCTGAACCCAATCGAGATGGTTTGGGGTGAGCTGGACCGCAGAGTGAAGGCAAAAGGCCCAACAAGTGCTAAGCATCTCTGGGAACTCCTTCAAGACTGTTGGAAGACCATTTCAGGGGACTACCTCTTGAAGCTCATCAAGAGAATGCCAAGAGTGTGCAAAGCAGTAATCAAAGCAAAAGGTGGCTACTTTGAAGAACCTAGAATATTACATATTTTCAGTTGTTTCACACTTGTTTGTTATGTATATAATTCCACCTGTGTTAATTCATAGTTTTGATGCCTTCATAGTCATGAAAATAAAGAAAACTCTTTGAATGAGGTGTGTCCAAACTTTTGGTCTGTACTGTATGTATGGACAGCAGAACCTATCAGCTACACTATATCAGGATCTAACCTACACTGACTATCTCCCACTAACTATCTGTATTATATAAATGAGCTAACTAACTATCTAATGTAATGACACAGGAAAGCACAGAGCACAACAATAACACTGCTCTCTCTCTCTCAGATCTGCAAAATACTGCATACAAGGGTTGCTGGGGAGGTTCTTATATAGTAAGGGGTAGGCAGCTTTCCTATTGGTTGCTAGGGATGTTGCTAAGCTCAGACAAAGATATTGCAGCCTTCTCATTGGCCCACAAGCAAGAAGGGAGGTTACTGATGAAAAAAGAAATCGAGAATATTCTAAATTACAAATATATATCACTATATTCTGAATATTTCCGAATTCTCAAAGTGCCAAAATTATAGACAAACATGTTAAAGGTAAAGGCTTCAAGACCATCTCCAAACAGCCTGCTGTTCATGTTACTATAGGGAGGTTGATAGGTCGTCTTCCTCCTCGAGTTTGCCACTGAAAATTTTGGGATTCTGTTTCTTCTGCAAAATCCAAATCTGCGTCATATCTGGGCCTCTTTGCATTCTGAGGAGCCAATGAACTGACCAAGGGCATGAGAGATGAGACAGAATCATGGGCTTCTCTTATCGTCGGTACTATGTCTGTGAGGAGAGTAGGTTGTTTCTCCTTCAGTGGTTTTGAAATTTTTTGTATAGGAATCCTGTAGCTTTTTACAACAGGTGGGACACTTTTTCATTTTCCTTTTACTACACTGCTCAAAAAAATAAAGGGAACACTTAAACAACACAATGTAACTCCAAGTCAATCTCACTTCTGTGAAATCAAACTGTCCACTTAGGAAGCAACACTGAGTGACAATCAATTTCACATGCTGTTGTGCAAATGGGATAAACAACAGGTGGAAATTATAGGCAATTAGCAAGACACCCCCAATAAAGGAGTGGTTCTGCAGGTGGTGACCACAGACCACTTCTCAGTTCCTATGCTTCCTGGCTGATGTTTTGGTCACTTTTGAATGCTGCCGGTGCTTTCACTCTAGTGGTAGCATGAGACGGAGTCTACAACCCACACAAGGGGCTCAGGTAGTGCAGCTTATCCAGGATGGCACATCAATGCGAGCTGTGGCAAGAAGGTTTGCTGTGTCTGTCAGCGTAGTGTCCAGAGCATGGAGGCGCTACCAGGAGACAGGCCAGTACATCAGGAGACGTGGAGGAGGCCGTAGGAGGGCAACAACCCAGCAGCAGGACCGCTACCTCCGCCTTTGTGCAAGGAGGAACAGGAGGAGCACTGCCAGAGCCCTGCAAAATGACTTCCAGCAGGCCACAAATGTGCATGTGTCTGCTCAAACGGTCAGAAACAGACTCCATGAGGGTGATATGAGGGCCTGACGTCCACAGGTAAGGGTTGTGCTTACAGCCCAACACCGTGCAGGACGTTTGGCATTTGCCAGAAAACACCAAGATTGGCAAATTCGCCACTGGCGCCCTGTGCTCTTCACAGATGAAAGCAGGTTCACACTGAGCACATGTGACAGACGTGACAGAGTCTGGAGATGCCGTGGAGAACGTTCTGCTGCCTGCAACATCCTCCAGCATGACCGGTTTGGCATTGGGTCAGTAATGGTGTGGGGTGGCATTTCTTTGGAGGGCCGCACAGCCCTCCATGTGCTCGCCAGAGGTAGCCTGACTGCCATTAGGTACCGAGATGAGATCCTCAGACCCCTTGTGAGACCATATGCTGGTGCGGTTGGCCCTGGGTTCTTCCTAATGCAAGACAATGCTAGACCTCATGTGGCTGGAGTGTGTCAGCAGTTCCTGCAAGACGAATGCATTGATGCTATGGACTGGCCCGCCCGTTCCCCAGACCTGAATCCAATTGAGCACATCTGGGACATCACGTCTCGCTCTATCCACCAACGTCACGTTGCACCACAGACTGTCCAGGAGTTGGCAGATGCTTTAGTCCAGGTCTGGGAGGAGATCCCTCAGGAGACCGTCTGCCAGCTCATCAGGAGCATGCACAGGCGTTGTAGGGAGGTCATACAGGCACGTGGAGGCCACACACACTACTGAGCCTCATTTTGACTTGTTTTAAGGACATTACATCAAAGTTGGATCAGCCTGTAGTGTGTTTTTCCACTTTAATTTTGAGTGTGACTCCAAATCCAGACCTCCATGGGTTAAAAAATTAGATTTCCATTTTTTAATTTTTGTGTGATTTTGTTGTCAGCACATTCAACTATGTAAAGAACAAAGTATTTCAGAAGAATATTTAATTAATTCAGATCTAGGATGTGTTATTTTTGTGTTCCCTTTATTTTTTTGAGCAGTGTATATGCATGTCTCCTATTTATCACATCCTTTTCAGCCTAAAATAAGAAGAATGGCCATAACACGTGCTGAACTACCGGAGTTTCATCAAGGGATCAAGCAGAGGGTTCCATCAGTGCGCCCAAAGAATGGGAGGAGGACACTAGAGCCCAGAGCCCCCTGATCCTGGAGTATAACTGCGGCCGGGTGCAGCCAGTATACTTCTCTACTATGCCTGAAGTACGGACAAGTCCTGTGGGATCCATGCCTGGTTCATTTTAATGTATGTGAGCTTGACTATGTTGCCTATGGACAGGCGCATCCATCTGCCGTGCTAAACACACGTTCGAACAATACACTTGCTGCAGGGCAGGCCAGCACCTCCAAGGCGTAAAGAGAAAGCTCAGGCCATGCGTTCAATTTGGAGACCCATCATTTGGTACGTGCAGACGTGTGCACATGTTACGCGTTGAGCGAGAATGTTCGGCTCGATCATTGCTATGCTCGGCACATGGCAGTACTCGGCCGAGTACCGTATGTGCTCGAGCGCAATGCTCGAGTCTCCTCCCCGCATGTTTCGCGGCTGCTAAGCAGCCAATAAATGTGCGGGTAAGTACTTCCCTTACTGTAATGCCAGTAGCCATGTTGGCTACTGGTATTACATTGATTGGCTGGCCGAAACATGTCATCGGGTGCTATATAGCACCTAATGACGCGTGTTCGGCTCATTCTAAGTCAGGGAGAGCTGAGGATAGGAAGGGACAGATAGTGTAGGGAGTGTAATCAAATATTATAAGTGTGCAAAAATGTTTCAGAGACCCAATAGTCCTTGTAACGACTATTGTGTGTGACAGCAGCAATATATGTTTGTAGCGCAACCTGCGCTAAATTGCTCAGCGTTAGGGAGAGCTGTGCATAGGAAGGGACAGACAGTGTAGGGAGTGTAATAGGAAGATTTTTATACAAAAAACTTTTCAGAGACCCAAAAGTCCTTTTAAGGACTATTGTGCGCATCCTGCGCTAAAAACCGTGTAATAGGCCGCTGCGGACAGTTACATTTTCCGCGCCACATCTCCTGATTAAAGTGTGCGCATCCCTAAAATATCAGTGACATCCAGTGTAGTTTTTCAGTAGACGGTGTCCCCTGCGGACAGTTAAATTATTCACACCACATCTCCTGTTTTAAGTGTGCGCATCCCTAAAATATCAGTGACATCCAGTACACTTTTTCCGTAGACGGTGTCCCCTGCGGACAGTTAAATTATCCGCGTCACATCTCCTGTTTCAAGTGTGCACATCCCTAAAATATCAGTCTATTTTTCAATAGACGGTGTCCGCTTCTGACAATGATCTGACCAGGCCCACATCTGCTGTGTAACGTGTGTGCTTAAAATTTTTTTCTGTGATATAAAATTTTCTTTTTCAAAAGATGGTGTCCGCTTCTGACAGTGACCTGACCAGGCCCACATCTGCTGTGTAACGTGTGCGCTTCCAAAAAAATTCTGTGACATAAAATTTAATTTTTCAATAGACGGAGTCCGCTTCTGACAGTGAGTGACCTTACCAGATCCTCATCTATTGTGTGCGCTTCAAAATTTTTCTGTGACATAAATTTTTATTTTTCAATAGACAGGGTCTGCTTCTGACAGTGACCTCACCAGGCCCACATCTGCTGTGTAACTTGTGAGCTTCTAAAATTTTTCTGTGACATGAAATTTTATTTTTCAATACACGGTGTCCGCTTCTGACAGTGACCTGAACAGGCCCACATCTGCTGTGTAACGTGTGTGCTTCTAAATAATTTTCTGTGACAAAATTACATTTTTCAATAGACGGTGTCCTCTTCTGACAGTCAGGAGTAGGTAATTTGAGCGCCCCCGCTTGCATTCCTCTGATGTGGTAGCCGTTTCTCAGGGTCCCTCACCGGAATTGAACACTGATTCCCCATTACACGTGGTCACCATGTTAGGCGCATAAAAGAACATCGAACGTTGATAGGGCAGACATCCAAATGGATCATCGACGCCACGGGAACGTGCGATCAGGCAGAAGATATCTACAGGGAGTGCAGAATTATTAGGCAAGTTGTATTTTTGAGGATTAATTTTATTATTGAACAACAACCATGTTCTCAATGAACCCAAAAAACTAATTAATATAAAAGCTGAATATTTTTGGAAGTAGTTTTTAGTTTGTTTTTAGTTTTAGCTATTTTAGGGGGATATCTGTGTGTGCAGGTGACTATTACTGTGCATAATTATTAGGCAACTTAACAAAAAACAAATATATACCCATTTCAATTATTTATTTTTACCAGTGAAACCAATATAACATCTCAACATTCACAAATATACATTTCTGACATTCAAAAACAAAACAAAAACAAATCAGTGACCAATATAGCCACCTTTCTTTGCAAGGACACTCAAAAGCCTGCCATCCATGGATTCTGTCAGTGTTTTGATCTGTTCACCATCAACATTGCGTGCAGCAGCAACCACAGCCTCCCAGACACTGTTCAGAAAGGTGTACTGTTTTCCCTCCTTGTAAATCTCACATTTGATGATGGACCACAGGTTCTCAATGGGGTTCAGATCAGGTGAACAAGGAGGCCATGTCATTAGATTTTCTTATTTTATACCCTTTCTTGCCAGCCACGCTGTGGAGTACTTGGACGCGTGTGATGGAGCATTGTCCTGCATGAAAATCATGTTTTTCTTGAAGGATGCAGACTTCTTCCTGTACCACTGCTTGAAGAAGGTGTCTTCCAGAAACTGGCAGTAGGACTGGGAGTTGAGCTTGACTCCATCCTCAACCCGAAAAGGCCCCACAAGCTCATCTTTGATGATACCAGCCCAAACCAGTACTCCACCTCCACCTTGCTGGCGTCTGAGTCGGACTGGAGCTCTCTGCACTTTACCAATCCAGCCACGGGCCCATCAAGACTCACTCTCATTTCATCAGTCCATAAAACCTTAGAAAAATCAGTCTTGAGATATTTCTTGGCCCAGTCTTGACGTTTCAGCTTGTGTGTCTTGTTCAGTGGTGGTCGTCTTTCAGCCTTTCTTACCTTGGCCATGTCTCTGAGTATTGCACACCTTGTGCTTTTGGGCACTCCAGTGATGTTGCAGCTCTGAAATATGGCCAAACTGGTGGCAAGTGGCATCTTGGCAGCTGCACGCTTGACTTTTCTCAGTTCATGGGCAGTTATTTTGCGCCTTGGTTTTTCCACACGCTTCTTGCGACCCTGTTGACTATTTTGAATGAAACGCTTGATTGTTCGATGATCACGCTTCAGAAGCTTTGCAATTTTAAGAGTGCTGCATCCCTCTGCAAGATATCTCACTATTTTTGACTTTTCTGAGCCTGTCAAGTCCTTCTTTTGACCCATTTTGCCAAAGGAAAGGAAGTTGCCTAATAATTATGCACACCTAATATAGGGTGTTGATGTCATTAGACCACACCCCTTCTCATTACAGAGATGCACATCACCTAATATGCTTAATTGGTAGTAGGCTTTCGAGCCTATACAGCTTGGAGTAAGACAACATGCATAAAGAGGATAATGTGGTCAAAATACTAATTTGCCTAATAATTCTGCACGCAGTGTATAGTCAACAAAGTGGCAGCATGCCCTCGCCCATAATGTTTGCGATGGTCAGCTGTCATGCCCCACTCTCACGATGTGCGGAGGTCGGCCAGGATTGCAGCACGAGTTTAGTGTTTGTTTTGGAGTCGTGCTGGATCCGCCCCTCATCAGGTGCACTGGGTGGAGTCATTAGTTTAAATAGCTCCTCGGCCCAGTGCCCTGAACGGATTATATTCATTATTGTGATCTTGGAAGCTAGGAAGGAAGGTTGGCTGTCTGCTCCAGCTCAGGAAGATAAGTGTTGTTTCTAGTTGGTTGTTTTGTGTCATCTTTCCCATCCAGGTTCTGTGCGAGCAGGCTGCTCCTATTTCCCACTTCACCATCTCAGGGAATTCAGAGTTTTGTCAGCCCAGGCACGGGGACATCTCAGATCTACCTTCAAGATCTGTAGATGGGCTGAGCAGTGCAGAGAAAGAGGTCAGGGATTAGCTAGGAGGTGACCCTTCCCTGTCTCTCGCCCAGAGCCTGGTTGGTTCGTTATCTGTCATACTGAGTGCACGCCCGCCGTGACATTATAATCCGCCTTACTGTGACTGCCATCACTCAGCGCTTTTGTGATGGCGTCAATTGATGCACTGGTTGACTGCATGCAGGGTTTATCCCTAGAGGTTGCAGATCTGCGTGGTACGGTCACACAGTGTCAGAGGTTTCTGGCATCAGGTACAGGTCAAATTGGTGGGGAGCCTAAAGTCGCTCTTCCCGACAGATTTACAGGGAGTACGGATGATTTTTTCCGCTTTAAAGAGTCATGCAAATTGTACTTTCGATTGCGTCCATTTTCGTCAGGTAATGAGGATCAGAGGGTTGGTATCATCATGTCTCTGCTTAAAGGGGACGCTCAATCCTGGGCTTTTTCTCTGCCGCCCGGTTCTCTGGCTCTCCGGTCAGTGGAGGAATTTTTCCAAGCCCTGGGATTGATTTACGATGACCCAGATCGGGTCTCGATGGCAGAATCGAAATTGCGTAACTTACTGCAGGGTGAACATACTGCAGAGGGTTACTGTACAGAGTTTAGGAGGTGGGCTACTGAGTCGGGGTGGAACGACCCCGCGTTAAGTAGTCAGTTTTGTCAGGGGTTATCTGAAAGGTTGAAGGATGCCCTGGCTTTTCATGAGTATCCGGATACTTTAGAGAATGCAATGTCTTTGGCTATACGGTTGGATAGACGTATCCGAGAGAGGGGTAAGGGTCCCTCCGTGCAGGGGATCCCTCTTGCGTGTGGTTTTGTTTCTTCTTCTGCCCAGGGTGATATTGCTTATAACTCTGGAGTAGCGGAGGAACCCATGCAATTGAGTCAGATTTCTTGCCATTCTGATAGTAGAGACTTTAGGAAATTGCACAAACTATGTTACTTTTGTGGAAAGAGGGGTCATTTTATTTTTTCTTGTCCTCATGTTAAATCACAGGTGGAAGAGAAAAGGAAAAAAGAAAAAAAAACCTCCCTCACACTTGGTAGTATGAATGGTGTGGTGGAGCAGACAGGTATGCAAGCTCCCTGCATTTCCCGTTTTCTCCTTTCAGCTATGGTGGCGCTAGAGTCAAAAAATGTGTTTGTTGATGTATTCCTTGATTGTGGTGCTGGGGTAAACCTAATTGACTTTCTTTTTCTTCAAGGCCTGGGACTAAGTACTTGCACGTTAGAGAACGAGATTCGTGTTTTTGCAATTGATTCTTCCCCTCTTTCTCAAAGGAGTCTCACTCACATTGTTCATGGTATTCATTTAAGGGTGGGTGATTCACATGCTGAAATTATTTCTTGTTTTGTCATGAAGGATTTGCCAGCTCCTATAGTTTTGGGGTTGCCATGGTTGATTAGACATAACCCAATTATAGACTGGCAAGCGAAACAAATCATTGGTTGGAGCGAGTTTTGTTCAGACAATTGTCTTGTCACATCTATTTCTGAAGTGTCCATTACGGCTTTACCTCCGTATCTCTCGGATTTTGCGGATGTTTTTTCGGAGGGTGGGGCTCAGGAATTGCCCCCTCATTGGGACTATGATTGTCCAGTTAATCTCATTCCTGGCGCCAAGTTGCCAAAGTCTCGGCTTTACAACCTCTCTCAACCCGAAAGAGAGGTCATGTGAAAGTATGTCGCCGAGAGTTTGGCAAAGGGTCATATTAGACCATCTAAGTCTCCAGTGGCAGTAGGTTTGTTCTTTGTGAAGAAAAAAGATGGATCACTGAGACCGTGTTTGGATTTCCGGGAGTTGAAACGTATTACAGTCCGGGATCCATATCCCCTGCCCTTGATCTCTGATCTTTTTGATCAGATTGTTGGAGCCAAGGTGTTCTCCAAGTTGGATTTGAGAGGAGCCTACAATCTGATCAGGATCAAGTAGGGGGATGAGTGGAAAACGGCCTTCAATACGCACGAGGGTCATTTTGAAAACCTGGCGATACCTTTTGGGTTGACGAACGTGCCAGCAGTATTTCAGCAATTCGTCAATGACATTTTTCATCATTTGGTGGGGAGGTTCGTAGTAGTTTACCTGGATGACATTTTAATTTATTCTCCTGATCTGAAGACCCATCAGGATCATGTGAGACAGGTTTTGACGATCCTTCGGGAGAATAAGTTGTATGCCAAATTGGAGAAATGTTTGTTTGCGGTGCAAGAGCTTCCGTTCTTGGGATACATGCTTTCTGATTCCGGTTTTCGTATGGACCCCGACAAGGTCCGGGCGTTTCTGGAGTCGGACCGACCAGAGTATCAGAAAGCTTTGATGCGGTTCTTGGGGTTTACAAATTATTATAGGAAATTTATTTCGAATTATTCTACCCTAGTAAAACCCCTTACTGATATGACCAAGAAGGGCGCCGATGTCTCTGTCTGGTCGGATGAGGCGTTGCAGGCCTTTTCGGCTGTTAAGGAGCGTTTTGCGTCCGTTCCCATTCTGGTGCAGCCGGATGTGTCTCAACCATTCGTAGTGGAGGTTGATGCATCAGAGGTGGGGGTTGGGGCGGTGCTGTCACAGGGTTCATCTCCTGGCAAGTGGGTCCCGTGTGCCTTCTTCTCCAAGAAGCTCTCGGTTGCCGAGAGGAATTATGATGTTGGAGATAGAGAGTTGTTGGCTATCAAGTTGGCCTTTGAGGAATGGCGCCACTGGTTGGAGGGGGCGTCTCACCCCGTTACGGTGTATACTGACCATAAGAATTTGGCTTACCTGCAATCTGCCAAGCGTCTGAACCCTAGGCAGGCCAGATGGTCACTTTTTTTTACCAGGTTCATTTTCGTGGTTACCTTTCGCCCAGGGGTCAAGAACGTCAAGGCTGATGCCTTGTCTCGCAGCTTCCCTGGGGGAGGTGATTTAGAAGATCCAGCGCCGATTTTGGCGGATGGAGTGGTGGTCTCCGCTCTGTACCCTGAATTGGAGATGGAGGTGTTGGGAGCTCAGGAGGGGGCTCCTGGTTCGTGTCCCCCAGGGAGGTTGTTTGCTCCTGAGGGCCTACGATACAAGGTGTTTAAGGAACATCACGATACTGTTCTCGCTGGACATCCTGGTGGTAAGTCCACCTGTGATCTGGTGTCCCGGAGGTTCTGGTGGCCAGGTTTGCGTAAGAGTATTGAGAATTACGTGGCAGCTTGTGAAACCTGCGCTCGGTCTAAGGTTGCTCATACTCGACCGCCTGGTTCACTTCTTCCATTGTCTATTCCATCTCGTCCTTGGACACATTTGTCCATGGACTTTATTACGGACCTACCGAGTTCCTCCGGGAGAACAGTGATTTTGGTGGTAGTCGATCGTTTCAGTAAAATGGCTCACTTTATACCACTAACAAGTCTGCCTAACGCTAAGACTCTTGCGAAGATTTTTGTGGATAATATTGTTAAATTGCACGGTATTCCTTCGGATATTGTCTCTGATAGGGGCACGCAGTTTGTCTCCAGGTTTTGGAGGGCGTTCTGCTCTCGACTTGGCATTCAACTTTCTTTCTCGTCGGCTTTTCATCCACAGTCGAATGATCAGACGGAGCGTACCAATCAAAACCTGGAGACCTACTTGAGGTGCTTTGTGGCTGAGAATCAGGAGGACTGGTCCTCGTTCTTGCCCTTAGCAGAATTTGCATTGAATAACCGTAGGCAGGAGTCCACGGGTAAGTCACCATTTTTTGGCGCATACGGTTTCCATCCTCAGTTTGGTACCTTTTCTGGGTCTAGTTCCTCCGGGATGCCAGAGGAGGAGAGATTCTCTTCTGCCTTATCCTCTATCTGGCGGGGGATTCAAGGGAATTTGGAGAGGATGGGTGAGAGGTATAAACGAATGGCTGACAGGAGACGTGTGACTGGTCCGGACCTGTGTGTGGGTGATTTGGTGTGGTTGTCCACTAGGAATGTCAAGTTGAGAATGCCATCTTGGAAACTGGGTCCAAGATTTGTTGGTCCATATAAGATTTCTGCTGTGATCAATCCTGTGGCATTTCGACTTGCCTGCTGCAGACTTGGAGGATCCACGATGTCTTCCACAAGTCTTTACTAAAAAAACATGTTAAACCGGTGGTACCATCGCCATTGCCTCCTCCTCCTGTTCTGGTCGAGGGAAACTTGGAGTTCGAGATTCTCGACTCGAGAGTTCTGCGGGGTTCCCTCCAGTACCTGGTTCACTGGAGGGGATACGGGTTCCGGCGTCAGATGTCAACGCCAGTAGTCTGGTGAGGGCCTTTCATAGGTCCCATCCGGATAAGGTTGGTCCAGGGTGTCCGGAGGTCACCCGTAGAGGGGGGGGGGGTACTGTCATGCCCCACTCTGACGATGTGCGTAGGTCGGCCAGGATTGCAGCACGAGTTTAGTGTTTGTTTTGGAGTCGTGCTGGATCCGCCCCTCATCAGGTGCACTGGGTGGAGTCATTCGTTTAAATAGCTCCTCTGCCCAGTGCTCTGAGCGGATTATATTCATTATTGTGATCTTGGAAGCTAGGAATGAAGGTTGGCTGTCTGCTCCAGCTCAGGAAGATAAGTGTTGTTTCTAGTTGGTGTTTTGTGTCATCTTTCCCATCCAGGTTCTGTGCGAGCAGGCTGCTCCTATTTCCCACTTCACCATCTCAGGGAATTCAGAGTTTTGTCAGCCCATGCACGGGGACATCTCAGATCTACCTTCAAGATCTGTAGATGGGCTGAGCAGTGCAGAGAAAGAGGTCAGGGATTAGTTAGGAGGTGACCCTTCCCTGTCTCTCGCCCAGAGCCTGGTTGGTTCGTTATCTGTCATACTGAGTGCACGCCCGCCGTGACATCAGCTCACCTGCAGGCCCTCAACCATAATTTTTTCTATGGTCAACTAAGCAGCAGGCACTCTCCCATAAGGCTGGGTTCACACGAGCGGATGGTGACAACTGTGATTTTGTAGTAAAGAGGTCACAGAGAGGCACGGAGCATTATCAGTCATGTTAATGCTCCGTGTCTCTGCAGTCTGCATCGGGTCTTGGCACTCTTTCACGGAGCGGATGCCACGCACGGCATCCGCTCGTGTGAACCCAGCCTAACAGTTTAGTCAACACAATCCTCACCGCCGGGGGTCACGTAACTAATTAACACGGAGTAGTCTCGTTGGTTATCGGAATTAGCCAGACAAATTGCTCCACCAACTCAGAACAGCCATGCACCACCACCAACAGAATCGAGAAAGAGCTATCAATCTGTCAATCCTTTCCGTGCCCGGGCCGGGTGAGGTTTGTCGTGTTGAGTCAAATTAAGCCGCAGGCTCCACTCCTAGTGGTGCCCTTCCGTCAATTAGTTTAAGTTTCAGCTTTGCAACCATACTCCCCCCAGAACCCAAAGACTTTGGTTTCCCGGAAGCTGCTCGGCGGGTCATGGGAATAACGCCGCCGGATCACCTTTTGGATCGTCTTCGAACCTCTGACTTTCGTTGTTGATTAATGAAAACATTCTTGGCAAATGCTTTCACTGTGGTTTCACTGTGGCAAACCGGTCCACGAATTTCGCCTCTAGTGGCGCAATACGGATGCCACCGGCCGTCTCTCTTAATCATGGCCCCAGTTCCGAAAATCAACAACATTTTTGGCTGTACTTGCACTTTATATACAAGTAAATATACAGGAAAGAATGTTTCCTAACAATTTTTCCTCTAAAATCGATTTAATCAGACAACATTGCTCCCAGCAGCGACCTGGGAGTCCAAGATGCATCCAGACATCCTCCCCATGCTGTTCCCGAACCATTTCGGTGGTGTTTCCATCAATTTCTGACATTTTCCTACGAACCAGGCACCGTTACCGTCTTCAGAGCAGGGGGTGCCTGGTTTAATGATCGAGTTCTCCCATTGACTTCCATTATACTCGGGTGCCCGATGTGTTCGGCCCTAGCACCTGAGCACTACGGTGCTCGATCAACACTACACACGTACTGTTCCACCATGTTGCTGAAATGCTGCCTCCTGCTAAGACGGTCCGTATCAGATGGTGGTTCTGAATGTTGTGGTATGCTGACAACGCTTATCCACATTTTGGCCATACTAACCATCCCTTCTGAGGTGATGCAGATGCCCCAGCTGCATTTGCTACTTTCTCCTCCGCCTCATGCTTCCACTGAGCCACCTCTGTCAGGTGGGAATACTATCAGTAGTGGGTCTATCAGCGTGCGCTTGTATTCACGCATCTCACGATCACGCTCCAGTGACCGAAGTAAGGATTGCACTTTGTCCTAGTAGTGGGGATCCAGCAGGATAGCCACCCAGTAATCAGCACTGGTAACAATCAGGGCCACTTGGTGGTCATTGTGCAGGCACTGAAGCATGTAGTCGCTGATGTGTGTCTGGCTGCCAGGAGGCAACGATAAGCTGTCCTCTGTGTTTCAGAACAGTCTGCTGTTATTTTCCTCTCGCTTTGCTGAAGTTGGTGGTGCAGGTGTTGCGTTGACGTGATGAGGAGGTGGTAGAGGAGGAACAGGAGGAGGAAGCGGAGTAGGAGGAGGAGGCAACAGGAGGCACTGAGAAACATCCAGTAATCCTTAGTCGGGGTAGGTCATGCGCCAAACGGCTGTGTCCCTCAGGCCCAGCCACCACTACATTTACCCAGTGGGCAGTTAGGGAGATATAATGTTCCTACCCATGCTTATTGGTCCACGTATCTGTGGTTATGTGGATCTTGCCACTGATGGTGTTTTGCATCGCAAACCTTATTATTTTGCTGTCATATCCTCTCTTTGCGGGGTACCAGTTGGCCCTGTCATTCTAGAGGGGGAGGAAGAGGCCGAGACTGCACCAGAAGAGGGAGCAGAAGGAGCCTCAGATCTTTCATGGTTCTTTAGGTGTCTACTCCACTGCAGCTCATGCTTTGCATTTAGTTGCCTGGTCATGCAGGTAGTGCTCAGCTTTAGAACATTTGTGCCTCGCTTCAGGCTCTGACTGCACAGCGTGCAAACCACCCATGTCTTGTCATTAGCACATTGCCTGAAGAAGCCGGTTTTGCTGTGCTCTGTCCCTTGGCGCGGTGGGCAGTAGCAGGCATACTGGCTAGGGGCTGGCCATTGTGTATTTTGCACCCTGCTCCCTCTTTTGCTGTGCACCTGGTGCTTCATAAACAACCCCCTCTTCCTCTGAACTGCACTTCACTTGGATGACTTTAATTCCATGTGGGGTCAAGGACCTCATCATCCATCACATCATCTTCCACCCACTCCTCACCCCTGCCTCTTTGCCGGTCTGCACACTGCAGAAAGCCACAGCAGTTGGCACCTGTGTTTTATCATCATCAGAGACGTGCTGTGGTGGTCCTGTGGTGGTTTGACATCATTGCACTCAATCTCTTCCACTTCTGGGACAGGGCTAAGTGGATGGCCCACCGAACCTCGCCAGCAGAACATCAAAGTGACTGCTGCATGACTTGGGGCTCAGGCTGCTTGACTGATGCGAACAGGGTACAAGTGGACCAGGTGGAAGACAATGTGCAGGAACTGGAGGCACTGTCAGCCATCCAATCTACTACCGCCTCTACTTGTTCTGGCCTCCTACAGCGTTAGTCTGGCCTGCAAAATGACACAGAGCGTTCTGTCACCTGCGCGCACCAGAGGAAGGTGTTTCATTTAGGCACGTAGCTGGCACAGATCAACAATGTCCTCTCCCTGCAGCAGGAGCTTCACCAACACCAGCATCACCATGACCATGTTGGAGGTGACAGGTTCCCATTAACTATAGTGATGAGCGGCATAGGCAATATTCGAATTTGCAATATTTAGCAAATCTTTAGCTGAATATTCGACATAAATTCACGATTGCAAAAATCAGCAATGTAATATTCATGTATTGAGCAAAAATTCGAATCGCCAGTTTGCCAAATTTTTCCGGGAAAAATTTGGTTCGATCTGAATATATTCGCAGCGAATTTAGTTAAAAAACGTCTATTTCCGGGCTGCAGAGAGCCTTTATAAAGGTGTAGTAAGCTGTGCCTTGTAGCAACACTCATAGGGAGTCTGCGTTGGTAGTAAAATAATACTGTGAGTCCATATGACATGCAGGTGACAGGCGTCGCTCTTAGAATCACTGCACACTTCACTTATTAGGGCAGTCACGGGGGCCAAAACTGACCAAATAACTCAAGTATGAACTCAGCCTTACAGGTCGATGCTAGCGTCAAGAAGAAGCGCACTCTTTTTACACAGTCGCCAGCTGATTCCACACAGATGTCTACAGTTCTATTAAATTCTTATACAAGTAGAGCCCCCCCCCCCGACATCTGTGGAGCATCCGCCTTCACTCGGTCAGCATTTGCTTAATAATCCATAAGTACTGCTAATGCAAAAAAAAACAAACAGGAGTGGATCTAAAACAGAGATGACACGTGAACTGAATATTTGCATGTCTTCTGTGTTTTGTACCCACTCCTGCTTTTGGCTACTAAATCATAAGCCAATTCTGATGGGACTATACAGGCCTTACAGCTGCTACACAGACAGGATCCGTTGTGCGTTTAATTTTTCCTTTCTTCTGACAGATCAGAAGAAAGGTCAAATAAATTGTGATGTCAACCAGGCCGAAAGGCAACATAGTGGCCCAGTCATGAAGTGGGGAGGGTGGGAACAGCATGAGAAGTCCACAGAGTGGACCTATGATATATTGATGAGGTGGAAGCAGCATGGGGAGACCACAGAGTGGCCCAGAGTGTGGAGGTGGCGGCAACAGCATCAGGAGGAGGCCACAGAGTGGCAAGGTGACATAGTGTGGAGATGGTAGTAGCAGCAGCATCAGGAGACCACAGAGTGGCAATGTGATATACATAGTAACATAGTACATAAGGCCAAAAAAAGACATTTGTCCATCCAGTTCGGCCTGTTATCCTGCAAGTTGATCCAGAGGAGGATACCACAGCAGGAGGATACCACAGAGTGGCAAGGTGACATAGTGTGGAGATGTCAGTAGCAGCAGGAAACCACAGAGTGGCAAGGTGACATAGTGTGAAGATGGCGGCAGCAGCAGCATCAGGAGACGACAGAGTGGCAAGGTGACATAGTGTAGATATGGCAGCAGCATCAAGATACCACAGAGTGGCAAGGTGACATTGTGTGGAGATGGCAGTAGCAGCAGCAGCAGCATCAGGGTACTACAGAGTGGCAAGGTGACATAGTGTGGAGATGGCAGCAGCATCAGGAAACCACAGAGTGGCAAGGTGACATAGTGTGGAGATGGCAGCAGCATGAAGAGACCACAGAGTGGCAAGGTGACAGTGTGGAGATGGCAGTAGCAGCAGCATCAGGAAACCACAGAGTGGCAAGTTGACATAGTGTGTAGATGGTGGCAGCAGCAGCATGAGGAGACTACAGAGTGAGAAGGTGACATAGTGTGGAAATGGCAGTAGCAGCAGCATCAGGAGACCACAGAGTGGCAAGGTGACATAGTGTGGAGATGGCAGCAGCAGGAGGATACCACAAGTGGCAAGGTGACATAGTGTGAAGATGGCAGTCGCAGCATCAGGAAACCACTAGTGTTGAGCGAGCATGCTCGGCCGAACTGCTGTTCAGCTCCATCGCTATGCTCGGCACATTGCAGTGCTTGGCTGAATACTGCGTGTGCTCAAGTACAATTTAATACAATGAAAGTCAATGGGAGACCCGAGCATCAAACTAGGCACCCCCTGCTCTGAAGAAGAGAGAGTGTCTGGTTCACAAAAAAAGGTTAGAAATTCATGGAAACCTTGCCCCATGTCCTCACACGTGTAGCCGCCATTGTAGGAAAAATTGTGATTCGTTACCACGAAGCGCGAGGAAATTCGCATTCCTTGCAAAACAAATTTTTCCTGAAATTCGGATCAAATTCCACTGCGTCTGATTCGATTCACTCATCTCTACCTATAACAAACAATCACACAAACGCTACTGTATATGCCAAAAGCTAGGTATGTGCAAGCCAATAACCTATCCATGAGACAGTTACAGTCAGCATACCTTACAATGGCAGCCTTGTGCACTATGAGACCAGCTTTACATTTTTATTCTAAAACTAAAAAACTTACAATCAAACAATTTCATCAAAGTTACTCAAGAAGCACATTCCACAATGTAGCAGCTCTAACACCTAAACGTTTTCTGTCACGTAAATAGAAAACATAAATCTCACTTAACCCCTTCAACCCCAGGCCTGTTTTCACCTTCCTGCCCAGGCCATTTTTTGAAAATCTGACATGTGTGACTTTATGTGGCAATAACTTTAAAACGCTTTTACTTATATAGGCCATTCTGAGATTGTTTTCTCGTCACATATCGTACTTCATGACACTGGTGAAATGGAGTCAATTTTTTTTTTTTATTTATAAAAAAAATACCAAATATTCCAATAATTTGGAAAAATTAGCAAATTTCCAAATTTCAATTTCTCTACTTTTATAATAGATAGTAATACCTTCAAAAATAGTAATTACTTTACATTCCCCATATGTCTAATTCATGTTTGGATCATTTTGAAAATAACATTTGATATTTTTGGGACGTTAGAAGGCTTAGAAATTTAGAAGAAAATCTTAACATTTTTAACAATATTTCCAAAACCCAAATTTTTCTGGATCAGTTCAGTTATGAAGTCACTTTCTGGGGCTTACATATTAGAAATCACCCCTTTTTTAGAAACGACACCCCTCAAGGTATTCAAAACTGATTTTAAAAACTTTGTTAACCCTTTATGTGTTCCACAAGAGTGAATGGCAAATGGAGATGAAATTTCAGATTTTTCATTTTAATAAATTTGTTCCAGTAGCAAAGCAAGGGTTAACAGCCAAACAAAACTCAAAATCTATTACCCTGAATCTAAGGTTTACAGAAACACCCCATGTGTGCTCAAAAACTGACGTATGTGCGCACAGCAGGCTTCATAGTGGAAGGAGCATCATATGGCTTTTGGAGAGCGGATTTAGCTGAAATGGTAATTGGGAGCTATGTCGCATGTGAAGACACTCTGAGGTGGCCCTACAGTGGAAACCCCCAAAAAGTAACCCCATTCTGGAAACTACACCCCTCAAGGAATATTCCAAGGTGTGTAGTGAGCACTTTGACCCATCAGGCGTTTCACAGAATTAGGAAACGCTTGGCTATGAAAATGAAAAATTAAATTTTTTTCCATAAAAAGTTGCTTTACACCCACATTTTTCACTTTCACAAGGGGTAACAGGACAAAATGCACCCCACATTTTGTTCCCCATTTCCCCCTGAATACGCCAACACCCAATATGTACTCCTAAAATGATGTATGGGTGCATGGCATGGTCCAAAAGGGAAGTAGCGCCATAGGGCTTTTGGAGGACAGATTTTGCAGGAATGACTTTTGGGACCTATGTCGCATATAAAGACACCCTGAGGTATCCCTAGAGTGGAAATCCCCAAAAAGTGACCCTATTCTGGAAACTACACCCTTCAAGGAATATTTCAAGATGTGTAGTGAGAACTTTGTCCTCAAAGGTAAAACATAGAATTAGCTGTGAAAATGAAAAATTAAATTATTTTCAAGAAAAATGACTTTTGCCCCAAATTTTTCCCTTTCAAAAGGGGGAACTGGAGAAAATGTACCCCCTAATGTATTGCCCATTTTCTCCTGATTACAGCAATACCCCATATGTTGTTGTATACTGCTATATGGGCGTACCACAGGGGTCAGAAGGAAAGGAGCACCAAATGGCTTCTGGAAGGCAGATTTCACCGGAATAATTCACAGGCGCCATCTTGCAATTGAACACACCCTGAGGTAACCCTAGAGTGGAAACCCCCAAAAAGTGACTCCATTCTGGAAACAACACCCCTCAAGGAATATTCCAAAGTGTGTAGTGAGCACTTTGACCCATCGGGCATTTCACAGAATTAGGAAACGCTTGGCTGTGAAAATGAAAAATTACTATTTTTTCCTAAAAAAGTTGCTTTACACCCACATTTTTCACTTTCACAAGGGGTAACAGGACAAAATGCACCCCCCATTTTGTTCCCCATTTGCCCCCGAATACGCCAACACCCAATATGTGCTCATAAAATGATGTATGGGTGCATGGCATGGTCCAAAAGGGAAGTAGCGCCATAGGGCTTTTGGAGGACAGATTTTGCAGGATTGGCTTTCGGGAACTATGTCGCATATAAAGACACCCTGAGGTACCCCTACAGTTGAAATCCCCAAAAAGTGACCCTATTCTGGAAACTACACCCTTCAAGGAATATTTCTAGATGTGTAGTGAGAACTTTGTCCTCAAAGGTGAAAAATGGAATTGGCTGTGAAAATGAAAAATATTTATTTTTTTCAAGAAAAATGGACTTTAGCCCCAAATTTTTCCCTTTCAAAAGGGGGAACTGGAGAAAGTGTACCCCAAAATGTATTTCCTATTTTCTCCTGATTACAACAATACCCCAAATGTGCTTGTATACTGCTATATGGGCGTACCACAGAGGTCAGAATGTAAGGAGCACCAAATGGCTTCTGGAGGGCAGATTTCACTGGAATAATTCACAGGCGCCATCTTGCAATTGAACACACCCTGAGGTAACCCTAGAGTGGAAACTCCCAAAAAGTGACCCCATTCTGGAAACAACACCCCTCAAGGAATATTCCAAGGTGTGTAGTGAGCACTTTGACCCATCGGGCGTTTCACAGAATTAGGAAATGCTTGGCTGTGAAAATAAAAAATTAACATTTTTTCCAGAACAAAGTAGCTTTACACCCACATTTTTCACTTTTACAAGGGGTAGCAGGACAAAATGCACCCCACATTTTGTTCCCCATTTCCCCCAGAATACGCCAACACCCAATATGTGCTAATAAAATGATGTATAGGTGCATGGCAGGGTCCAAAAGGGAAGTAGCGCCATAGGGCTTTTGGAGGACAGATTTTTCAGGATTGGCTTTTGGGAACTATGTCGCATATAAAGACACCCTGAGGTATCCCTAGAGTGGAAATCCCAAAAAAGTGACCCCATTCCAGAAAGGTATCTCGCAGAAGGCAGAATTACTTGAGACAAGCATTTCATAGCACACATTTGTAAAAATTAATAGCAGACCCCAATTTTTAACTTAAACAAGGAGTTAAAGTAGAAAATGCACCCCAGTATATGTTCCCCATTTTGGATACACCCCATATGTGCTCGTAGCCTGCTGTATTGGTGCACAGCAGGCCGCTACAGGCAAAGTACAATTTGCAGGCCTGAATTGGCAGACATGGATTTTAGCTGCCATGTCGCATAAAAAAATTTCCAGAGGTCCCCAGAAATAAAAAACCCCAAGAAGTGACCCCATTTTGGAAAGAGCACCCCCGTACGGACATTTTAAGTGGTGGAAAGGGTATTTTTTACCAAACAGGTGTCTCACAGAAGGCAGAAATACTAGAGAGAGGATTTCAAAGCACACATTTGTAAAAATGAAAAAGTACTAGCAGACCCCAATTTTCCACTTTCACAAGGGGTTAAAGGAGAAAATGCACCCCAGTATATGTTCCCTATTTTCTCCCCATTTTGCAAACACCCCATAAGTGCTCGTAGCCTGCTGTATTAGCGCACAGCAGGCCGCTACAGGCAAAGTGCAAAATATTGTTTTTGCTGGCCTGAATTGGCAGACATGGATTTTAGCTGCCATGTCACATTTAAAAAATTTCCAGGTCCCCAGAAATGAAAAACCCCAAGAAGTGACCCCATTTTGATAAGAGCACTTGGTGCTGCCTCTGTTGTGATGCCATCCGGGAGAGAGGGCCAGTTAGAAATCTTCACTAATGTGATGTTCAGTGCCGCAGAGAAAGATGATAGATCTCTGGGGTGACGAAAGAACACAAGCCGTCCATCCAAGCGAACCTGCAGATGGAAGGGAAATCCCCAGGTCAATGCAATTTTATGCTGTTGCAGAAGGGACAGCAAGGAGCGCAGGGCTTCACTTTTCAATAAAGTGAAGCGTGAAAGATCATAAAGAAGTTGTATGGGGGAGCCCATGTATTGCCCCTGGCCAGCCTCCCTGGCCTTTTTCATAATGGCCTCCTTCTGCTGATAGTGGTGTACTCAACATATAACATATCTGACCCTGCTAAGATCAGTAGGTTTGGGCCCTAATGCACGGTGAGCTCTGTCCAGCTCGAAAGGAGTGTCCTGAGGAACCCCTAGAAGGTTGTTAAAAATAGAGCGCAAGGTGTCGTCTAAGCCTCCAGGCACCACTCTTTCAGGAAGGCCCCACACCCTGATATTGTTTCGCCATCCTCTGTTTTCTGCATCATCTAGCATGTCTGCAAGGTAGTACAGTTGAAAGGTGTGGGACGCTAGGGTGGATTCCTGCGTATCTTGTTTGGTAGTCATTGCAGTCATGGATTGCTCCACAGCCAACACCTTCGTCCTCAGTGAGAGCACCTCATTTTTTATGTTGTTAACCTCTGCCTTGTAGACTGTTTCCAATCTGGCAATGTAAGCTTCCGTGTCATCCTTAGTAGGGATAGAGATGATATGCATGTGAAGGTCCCTTAGGTTGGTAAGGGTGGATGTCCCCTTGTCGGGCTGCGTGGCGATGTGTGACGCAGCCTGAGAGTTGCCGGAGGGGAGTCAGGGAATATTATGGGTGTTGAGGGGTAGAAGGGCTGTCGATTTTATATAGGAGAGTTCTCCCATTCCCCCTCTCCCCACTCACTTGATTCTGCGGTGGTAATAGCTTCCAACACTGAGCCGCATGATATTTGAGTGCCGCTTGTCGGAGTCTCCCCCGGCTCCTCGGTTGTCTGCTCCACTGTGTGGGGAGCCTCCAAATCTCTGGCTAGGTCAGTGAGGTTCCAGGTATCTGCTTCAGGTGTAGAGGAAGACGCGGATGTCTCCATTTGTCCGTCCACGAGGGCCTCCCAGGAAAATGGCGCGATAAGCGATCGCTGGGATCAAGGGGTAATAAACCTCTCAATACATTGCGATGAGGAGTTCTCCGGCTGGCTAGTGAGTGCCGGCATGCTTTTCTTCTTTCTGGCTCCCATCCTGTGCAGATCAGTGATGTTTGCGCTACAAGTTAAAGTCTCTCTACTCATCCAGAGGCAGGAGCTAAAGTGAAGTGCGTCTCTACTCTTCAATAGCCAGCTATAAGGAAATTTTTTATTTTGATTTTAACTATAATGTTCTGGCAGATATTTGTATGCCAGGAGATTAGCATGTGTACACACACCAGTTCGGGCATGCCGAAGTATGTTCAATTATTGCACAGAGTGAGCGATGAAGGAAAAGTCCTAACAACGCTTACTGCTATTAAAACTAAATGTAGACACAGTACTGTGACATAAAGGAAATAAAACAGTCCACAGAGCAGGGTATTATCCAGGAGATACAGTCCTGATCAAAAGTTTAAGACCACTTGAAAAATGGCAGAAAATCATATTTTACATTGTTGGATCTTAACAAGGTTCCAAGTAGAGCTTCAACATGCAACAAGAAGAAATGGGAGTGAGACAAAACATTTTTTGAGCATTCAATTAATTGAAAATAACGATTAAACTGAAACAGGCTGTTTTTCAGCTGATTAAAAGTTTAGGACCACATGCCTTTAAAAGGCCAAATCTGTGAAAAGATGTTTATTCATTGTCATTTTCTGTCAGGTAGTCACACGTTGTGATGGCAAAGAAACTCCCTTTTTGAACGTGGTCTGGTTGTTGAACTGCATAAGGAGGGTCTCTCACAGCGCGCCATCGCTGCTGAGGTGGGACTCCCTTAAATGATCCTGAGGGTTATGGAACAAAAAAGTCAAGTGGAAGACCCAAAAAAATGTCACCAGCACTGAGCCGGAGGATCCAATTGGCTGTCCGTCAAGACACTGGACGATCCTCGACCCAAATTAAGGCCCTTACTGGTGCTGACTGCGGCCCCATAACCATCAGACGGCATCTGAGACTGAAGGGCTTCAAAAACAAAAAACGTCTTCGGAGACCTCGTCTCCTTGAACGCCACAGAACTGCTCATTTGGACATTGCAAGAGAGCACCAAACATGGGACAATCAAAGGTGTAAAAAAGTTTTATTCTCTGATGAGAAAAAATTTAACCTTGATAGTCCTGATGGTTTCCAACGTTACTGGCATGACAAGCAGATCCCACCTGAGATGTTTTCTATGCGCCACAGTGGATGGGGCACCATAATGGTCTGGGGTGCTTTTTCCTTTAGTGGAACAATGGAGCTTTAGAAAGTGCAGGGGCGTCAAACGGCCGCTGGCTATGTCCAGATGTTGCAGAGAGCATTCCTCATGACTGAGGGCCATCGTCTGTGTGGTAACGACTGGGTTTTTCAACAGGACAACGCTACAGTACACAATGTGTGCGGGACAAGGGACTTCTTCCAGGAGAATAACATCGCTCTTTTGGCCCATCCTGCGTATTCCCCTGATCTAAATCCAAATGAGAACCTTTGGGGATGGATGGCAAGGGAAGTTTACAAAAATGGACAACAGTTCAAGACAGTAGATGGCCTTCGTGCGGCCGTCTATACCACTTGGAGAAATGTTCCCACTCAGACAATACACTGGTTGAAACTCCACTATCGCCTGCTGCTGCTCGAACAGTCTGGCCAGCATGTGCAAGGTGGAGTTCCACCTTGTGGGCACGTCGCATATGAGGCCAAAGTTACGCTGCAGCGCAGACAGGCGAGCAGCAGCAGGGTGAGAATGCCTAAAGAGCGCACAGACGGACACACTTTATGCAGCAGCTCTGACATATTGGTGTAATTTTTCAGGAATTTCTGCACCACCAAATTCAGCACATGCGCCAGGCAAGGGTTGTGCGTCAAACCGGCTAGGCCCAGAGCTGCTACGAGATTCGCCCATTATCGCATACCACCAGGCCGGGCTTAAGGCTCACTGGCACCAACCACTCATCGGTCTGTTGTTCTATGCCCGTCCACAGCTCCTGCGCAGTGTGGGGTTTGTCCCCCAAACAGATACGTTTCAAAACTGCCTGCTGTCGTTTACCCCTGGCTGTGCTGAAGTTGGTGGTGAAGGTGTTACGCTGACCGGATAAGGAGGCAGTAGAGGAGGAGGAAGCGGAGTAGGAGGAGGAAGCAACAGGAGGCAAAGAGAAACGCCCTGCAATCCTCGGTGGTGGAAGGACATGCGCCAAACTGCTATCCTCCTCAGGCCCAGCCACCACTGCATTTACCCAGTGTGCTGTTAGGGAGATATAACATCCCTGACCGTGCTTGCTGGTCCACGTATCTGTAGTTATGTGGACCTTGCCACAGATGGCGTTGCGCAGTGCACACCTGATTTTGTCCCCCACTTGGTTGTGCAGGGAAGGGAGGGCTCGCCTGGCAAAGTAGTGGCGGCTGGGCACAACATACTGTGGGACAGCCACCGCCATCAGATTCTTAAAACTGTCCGTGTCCACCAGATGGAATGACAGCATTTCAAAGGCCAGGAATTTTTAAATGCTGGCATTTAGGGCCAGGGATCGCGGGTGGGTAGGGGGGTACTTCCTCTTTCGCTCCAGTGTTTGGGAGATAGACAGCTGAACGCTTCCATGGAACATTGTGGAGATGCTTGGTGACCGAGGTGGTGGCGTTGCTACCACATCCTCTGTTTGCGGGGTGGCAGGTGCCACTGTCACTCCAGAGGGGGATGAATGACCGAGACTGCAGCAGAAGAGGAAGCAGGAGGAGCCAGAGACCTTTCTTGGTTTTTGAGGTGTCTACTCCACTGCAGCTTGCGCTTTGCACTTAGATGCCTGGTCATGCAGGTTGTGCTCAGGTTTAGTCGTCAGCACATTGTCTGAAGAACTGCCATGCCAGGGAACTCCTTGGAGCTGGCTTTGGTGTGCTCGGTCAATTAGGCAGTAGCAGGCATACTGTCTAGTGGACGGCCGCTCCACTTTTGCACCCTCCCCCCTCTTTTGCTGTGCTGGTGGCTCTGTGCGACCACCGCCCCTTCCTCCGAACTACACAGGTCACTCGCATGACCTTGATTCCATGTGGGGTCAAGGAGCTCATCGTCCTCCACATCATCTTCCACCCAGTCTGCACCCCTGCCATCCTTGTCGGTCTGCAGAAAGCCACGGCAGTTGGCACCTGTGTTTCGTCATCATCCAAGACATGCTGAGGTGGTCCTCCCATGTACTCATGCTGAAACATAAGTGGTTGGACATGGGTGCACTCAATCTCTTCCACTTCTGGGGCAGGGCTATGTAGATGGCCCTGGGAAACCCTGCCAGCAGAGTTATCAAAAAGCATAAGAGACTGCTGCATGACTTGGGGCTCAGACTGCTTGGCTGATTTGCAAGGGGGTGAGGTGAAAGACTGATGGCCATGGGCTGCAGGTGCCAACTCTGATCTTTCAGCAGGGGACTGGGTGGGAGACAATGTGAAGGAACTGGAGGCACTTTAAGCCACCCAATCTATCGCCTGTACTTGTTATGGCCTCACCATTTGTAGAGCCGCATTCGGCCCGACCAAATAACGCTGAAGGTTCTGTCGCCTACTCGCACCTGAGGAAGGTGTTTCACTTGGGCGTGTAGCTGACACACAGATCGACCACGTCCTCTACCTGCAACAGAAGCTCCACCAACACCAGCAGCACCACGTCCCTTGTTTGACGCTCTCCTCATTTTAAAAGTAAAAGACTTTTTTTTTTACTAAATTAAGTTCCTTGTGAACAATGCAGAGCAGGGTTTTTTTGACGGCCAAAATGGGTTAATGTCACCCAACAATGGAACAGACGAGTTTTTTTTAACCTTTTGTCCGGTCTGCTATGCAGTGCAGGCAGCAAAGGTACATTATTGCCCAATTTCTTTTTTCACACAATGAAACTGATGGATTTAACTGTATTTATTTAACTACCAGAAGTGCAGCATAGGGCAAAAAGGTACTTATAGTTGTCCAAAAAAAGGGTTTCTTTAACCCTGAATGAAATAGATGTATTTAACTGAGATTACACTGTGTGCACAATTATTAGGCAAGTGAGTATTTTGACCACATCATCCTCTTTATGCATGTTGTCTTACTCCAAGCTGTATAGGCTCGAAAGCCTACTACCAATTAAGCATATTAGGTGATGTGCATCTCTGTAATGAGAAGGGGTGTGGTCTAATGACATCAACACCCTATATCAGGTGTGCATAATTATTAGGCAACTTCCTTTCCTTTGGCAAAATGGGTCAAAAGAAGGACTTGACAGGCTCAGAAAAGTAAAAAATAGTGAGATATCTTGCAGAGGGATGCAGCACTCTTAAAATTGCAAAGTTTCTGAAGCGTGATCATCGAACAATTAAGCGTTTCATTCAAAATAGTCAACAGGGTCGCAAGAAGCGTGTGGAAAAACCAAGGCGCAAAATAACTGCCCATGAACTGAGGAAAGTCAAGCGTGCAGCTGCCAAGATGCCACTTGCCACCAGTTTGGCCATATTTCAGAGCTGCAACATCACTGGAGTGCCCAAAAGCACAAGGTGTGCAATACTCAGAGACATGGCCAAGGTAAGAAAGGCTGAAAGACGACCACCACTGAACAAGACACACAAGCTGAAACGTCAAGACTGGGCCAAGAAATATCTCAAGACTGATTTTTCTAAGGTTTTATGGACTGATGAAATGAGAGTGAGTCTTGATGGGCCAGATGGATGGGCCCGTGGCTGGATTGGTAAAGGGCAGAGAGCTCCAGTCCGACTCAGACGCCAGCAAGGTGGAGGTGGAGTACTGGTTTGGGCTGGTATCATCAAAGATGAGCTTGTGGGGCCTTTTCGGGTTGAGGATGGAGTCAAGCTCAACTCCCAGTCCTACTGCCAGTTTCTGGAAGACACCTTCTTCAAGCAGTGGTACAGGAAGAAGTCTGCATCCTTCAAGAAAAACATGATTTTCATGCAGGACAATGCTCCATCACACACGTCCAAGTACTCCACAGCGTGGCTGGCAAGAAAGGGTATAAAAGAAGAAAATCTAATGACATGGCCTCCTTGTTCACCTGATCTGAACCCCATTGAGAACCTGTGGTCCATCATCAAATGTGAGATTTACAAGGAGGGAAAACAGTACACCTCTCTGAACAGTGTCTGGGAGGCTGTGGTTGCTGCTGCACGCAATGTTGATGGTGAACAGATCAAAACACTGACAGAATCCATGGATGGCAGTCTTTTGAGTGTCCTTGCAAAGAAAGGTGGCTATATTGGTCACTGATTTGTTTTTGTTTTGTTTTTGAATGTCAGAAATGTATATTTGTGAATGTTGAGATGTTATATTGGTTTCACTGGTAAAAATAAATAATTGAAATGGGTATATATTTGTTTTTTGTTAAGTTGCCTAATAATTATGCACAGTAATAGTCACCTGCACACACAGATATCCCCCTAAAATAGCTAAAACTAAAAACAAACTAAAAACTACTTCCAAAAATATTCAGCTTTGATATTAATGAGTTTTTTGGGTTCATTGAGAACATGGTTGTTGTTCAATAATAAAATTAATCCTCAAAAATACAACTTGCCTAATAATTCTGCACTCCCTGTATATTGCACTCACAAATGAAGCACAGGGGTTTTTTACATACAAAATTGTGGATATGTCACCCCTACAATGGAACAGATGGATTTGCTGAATTTATGTGCCTGCCTGTCACATATGCAGTGCAGGCCTCAGAGGTACTTTACAACACAAAATATAAATATGTCACCCCACAAAAAAAATGGGGATGGGTCCCTGAACTCACAGACGGTATTATTTTCCCTTCCCCTGGCACATATGCAGTGCAGGTGCACTTTAAAAATGGGTATATGTCGGCCACTAAACTACAAGAACAGGATTAAATGATTGTTCACTGCTGTTGCACAAAATGGCCGCTGATGCCCACCTAAATAACAGACGGATTAAAACCTTTTTTTTCAGTCTCACTGGGCTCAGGGCAGGATACAAAAATGTTGCATTGCACCCCCAAACAAAAAAACACTGTAGATCGCAGACTTCACACCAAGTGCAGATAACTGAATTCTTTCCTAATCTCTCCCTCACAGCAGCAGCATCCTATCCCTACACTAGTAAGAGCAGAGTGACGTGCGGCGCTACGTGACTCCAGCTTATATAGAGGCTGGGTCACATGCTGCACTGGCCAATCACAGCCATGCCATCTGTGTGAGACTGGGGGAAGTATGGGGAGCAGTCTGTGAGAAAGAGGGGGAAACAAGGGGATCGATCTTTGTGAGAGAGAGGGAACTATTGGGAGAAGTCACAGTTAGAGAGGGGAAACGGTCTGTATGATAGGGGGGAACCATGGGGACCGGTCTGTAAGAGAGAGGGGGAAACAGGAGGAACGGTCTGTGTGAGAAAAGAGGAACCATGGGGAGAGGTCTGTGTGAGAGAGGGGGAACCATGGGGAGCAGTCTGTGTGAGAGAGGGGGAACCATGGGGAGCGGTCTGTGTGAGAGAGGGGGAACCATGGGGAGTGTTCTGTGTGAGAGAGGGGGAACATAGGGAGCGGTCTGTGTGAGAGAGGGGGAACCATGGGGAGCGGTCTGTGTGAGAGAGGGGAACCATGGGGAGCGGTCTGTGTGAGAGAGAGGGGGAACCATGGGAAGCGGTCTGTGTGAGAGAGGGGAACCATGGGGAGCGGTCTGTGTGAGAGAGGGGCAACCATGGGGAGCGGTCTGTGAGAGAGAGGGGGAACCATGGAGAGCGGTCTGTGTGAGAGAGGGGGAACCATGGGGAGCGGTCTGTGTGAGAGAGGGGGAGCCATGGGGAGCAGTCTGTGTGAGAGAGGGGGAACCATGGGGAGCGGTCTGTGTGAGAGAGGGGGAGCCATGGGGAGCAGTCTGTGTGAGAGAGGGGGAACTATGGGGAGCGGTCTGTGTGAGAGAGATGGAACCATGGGGAGCAGTCTGTGTGAGAGAGGGGGAACCATGGGGAGCGGTCTGTGTGAGAGAGGGGGAACCATGGGGAGCGGTCTGTGTGAGAGAGGGGGAACCATGGGGAGCGGTCTGTGTGAGAGAGGGGGAACCATGGGGAGCGGTCTGTGTGAGAGAGGGGAACCATGGGGAGCGGTCTGTGTGAGAGAGGGGGAACCATGGGGAGCGGTCTGTGTGAGAGAGGGGGAACCATGGGGAGCGGTCTGTGTGAGAGAGGGGGAACCATGGGGAGCGGTCTGTGTGAGAGAGGGGAACCATGGGGAGAGGTCTGTGTGAGAGAGGGGGAACCATGGGGAGCAGTCTGTGTGAGAGAGGGGGAACCATGGGGAGCGGTCTGTGTGAGAGAGGGGGAACCATGGGGAGCGGTCTGTGTGAGAGAGGAGGAACCATGGGGAGCGGTCTGTGTGAGAGAGGGGGAACCATGGGGAGCGGTCTGTGTGAGAGAGGGGGAACCATGGGGAGCGGTCTGTGAGAGAGTTGGAACCATGGGGCGTGGTCTTTGTGAGAGAGGGGGAACCATGGGGAGCAGTCTGTGTGAGAGAGGAGGAACCATGGGGAGCGGTCTGTGTGAGAGAGGGGGAACCATGGGGAGCGGTCTGTGTGAGAGAGGGGCAACCATGGGGAGCGGTCTGTGAGAGAGAGGGGGAACCATGGAGAGCGGTCTGTGTGAGAGAGGGGGAGCCATGGGGAGCAGTCTGTGTGAGAGAGGGGGAACCATGGGGAGCGGTCTGTGTGAGAGAGGGGGAACCATGGGGAGCGGTCTGTGTGAGAGAGGGGGAACCATGGGGAGCGGTCTGTGTGAGAGAGGAGGAACCATGGGGAGCGGTCTGTGTGAGAGAGGGGGAACCATGGGGAGCGGTTTTACTTATTTCCTTTTAGTCTCTGCTGTATATTGGAGGAGTCTACACTAACTAATCTGCAGATTTAATATCCTTGTGACTTCAGGACCTTTGATGATGTCACGGTCATGTGATCGGTCACATGAGGGGAGGAGTAAAGCAGTAGAGGTAGCACTAGTGTGTAGCACTTCCTGTCATGTGACCAGTGTGACGTCATCGCAGGTCCTGCAGCCCCAGGAGGTGAGATCTGCAGGTCAGTTATTGGTCTTGGTTCTGGGTTTATTAGAATGGAGCGGTTCTATAGGTGACATATAGCAGGTCCAGCCAGCAGGGGGCAGCACCGGCCATAGAGAGTCTCTGCTCACACAGTCTGGAGGTCAGGAGGGGAGTTCTCCTCAGACATGTCTGCTCTCCCCCTGGAATATTAGGAGACCCCCAGACCCCTGTAAGAGGGGCTGTTCTCCTGGATTAGAGGGGTCTTCCATCACACACTGTTCTGTGATATCACTAGGATATGGAGTCAGTGTGTGGTCGGTGGGGACAACCTCTTCTAGATGAAGGGGCTGCAGCGCTGTGTCCTCTCCTCACTGTCCCTGCACAGCGGAGGCCGGAGCTCTAATGAGCAGGGACTGTGGAGGAGATTCAGCAGTAAAGCAGCTCTGCAGCCCCTCCATTCCCAGGATTAGTGGGGTCCTGATAGAGACGAGCCCCCACCTACCGCACACTGATGACCAGTCCTAGCGATAGAACCTCACGTTATAACCTTTCCGGATTCTGCAATTCTCAGTTTCTGTGATTTTCGTGCTTCACTCGCTGCGTTTCTCGGTGGCCAGACGTCCAGTTTTAGGCCGGACAGTCCGGTTTCCTGGCTCCCCGTCCTCCGTCTGGTGCAGGGCCTGGATGGACCCAGGGATGTCCTCCTGTTCAGTAGCATTGAGCTGCCATCACAAGCTGACTGACAGGCTTCTCTCACCTCCGGTCACTGGAGCCGGCAGACTGGTCACTGGTGACTTACTGAGGGGAGAAGCCCTGTCCCCTGCCTGCAGCTACCGACAGTCTTCCCGTACTGATTTCTTCCTTCGCTGGCGGTGGGTCGGGGGTATAGCAGAGTCGGGGGGATGGCTAGAGCTTCCGGCTTTTAGGGGTGAACAAGTGGTCGTTCTATACGAGTTTCAGCTGGACAGATGCAGACTCCTCGGATTCGGCTCCTGAAAGTGCTGCCTCTATAGATTTTAGAGGGACACAAAATACATCTGAGTCGACTATGGATACGCAAAAGTCCAAAAAGAAAAATACAAAAAATGATTCCCAGGCTGTGAATATTTCAGCTACTGTTTTGTCTCAGATCGATGTATTGGCCAAGGGACTTACGTTCTCACCCACCTGCCATTTTGATCTTTATCGGACAATCATTGATGTCAATCGCCTGGCTCGTGACTTCACCCTTAAAAGATATTTCTTGAAGTTGGAGGACAAAAATTCTCCTCCAACACAAACCGTTCACTGCAATTCTATATCCAATAAAAATAGTGGCAATGATGGAGATAATACACTGCTTGGCCATAAAAAATTTCGCCAGCAAAGAAAAGCCTTTAGCTTTGATTACGGCACGCATTCGCTGTGGCATTGTTCCGAGAAGCTTCTGCAATGTCACAAGATTTATTTCCATCCAGTGTTGCATAAATTTTTCCCAAGATCTTGCATTGATGATGGTAGAGTCTGACTGCTGCGCAAAGCCTTCTCCAGCACATCCCAAAGATTCTCAATGGGGTTAAGGTCTGGACTCTGTGGTGGCCAATCCATGTGTGCAATGATGTCTCATGCTCCCTGAACCACTCTTTCATAATTTGAGCCCGATAAATCCTGGCATTGTCAGCAAGGAATATGCCCGTGCCATCAGGAAAGAACAAATCCATTGATGGAATAACCTGGTCCTTCAGTATGTTCAGGTAGTCGGCTGACCTCATTCTTGGAGCACATACTGTTGCTGAACCTAGACCTGACCAACTGCAGCAACCCCAGATCATAGCACTGCCCCCACAGGCTTGTACAGTAGGCACTAGGCATGATGGGGGCATCACTTCACCTGCCTCTCATCTTACCCTGATGCGCCCATCATTCTGGAAGGGTAAATCTGGGCTCAGACCACACGACCTTCTTCCATTGCTCCAGAGTCCAATCTTTATGCTCCCTAGCAAATTGAAGCCTTTTTTTCTGGTTTCCTCACTGATTAGTGGTTTTCTTATTGCTACACAGCTGTTCAGTCCCAATCCCTTGAGTTCCCTTCGCATTGTGCGTGGGGAAATGCTCTTACTTTCACTATTAAACATAGCCCTGAGTTCTACTGTTTTTCTTCGATTTGATTTCACCAAACGTTTAAGTGATTGCCGATCACGATCATTCAGGATTTTTTTCCCGCCACATTTCTTCCTCGAATACAATGGGTCCCCACTATCATTCTAGTTTTTAAGAATGCGTTGGACAGTTCTTAACCCAATTTTAGTAGTTTCTGCAATCTCCTTAGCTGTTTTCTCTGCTTGATGCATACCAATGATTTGACCCTTCTCAAACAGACTAACATCTTTTCCACGACCAACGAGATGTGTCTTTTGACATGGTTGTTTAAGAAATGAGAAGCAACTCATTGCACCAGTCGGGGTTAAATAACTTGTTGCCAGCTGAAAGATAATCGCCCATGCAGTAATTATCCAATAGGAGGCTCAGAACTATTTGCTTAGTTAAATCCAGGTGGCGACTTTTTTTTTGGACAGGCAGTGAATTTAATCTTTTTCTTTTCAGGAGTTATGTCATGAATCGAGTCTGCAGGAATCTCGACTTGCGGAAGAAAATGTACATGATTTTTCTCATGATTTTAAAATCTGCAATTGAGATTTCCATCCCATACAATCTCGCTCACCTGCCCTGGATTGTTTCCAAGAGCGGATGGAACGAGATTTGAATGCTTTATCATTATGATAATGATATAAATATACAGAGAGAAAAAATAATTTAGAACCTAGTGAAGTTATTGCTTTGCGTGAATTAAAAAAGAGAGATGATATTATCATTAAACGGGCTGACGAAGGAGTTGCTTTGGTGGTAATGGATCGAGGTGCAGTGGTGGTAATGGATCGAGGTGCGGTGGTGGTCATGGTTCGAGGTGCGGTGGTGGTCATGGTTCGAGGTGCGGTGGTGGTCATGGATCGAGGTGCGGTGGTGGTCATGGATCGAGGTGCGGTGGTGGTCATGGATCGAGTTGCGGTGGTGGTCATGGATCGAGGTGCGGTGGTGGTCATGGATCGAGGTGCGGTGGTGGTAATGGATCGAGGTGCAGTGGTGGTCATGGATCGAGGTGCTGTGGTGGTCATGGATCGAGGTGCGGTGGTGGTCATGGATCGAGGTGCGGTGGTGGTCATGGATCGAGGTGTGGTGGTGGTAATGGATCGAGGTGCGGTGGTGGTCATGGATCGAGGTGTGGTGGTGGTCATGGATCGAGGTGCGGTGGTGGTCATGGATCGAGGTGCGGTGGTGGTCATAGATCGAGTTGCGGTGGTGGTCATGGATCGAGGTGCAGTGGTGGTCATGGATCGAGGTGCGGTGGTGGTCATGGATAGAGTTGCTTTGGTGGTCATGGATCGAGGTGCGGTGGTGGTCATGGATCGAGGTGCGGTGGTGGTCATGGTTCGAGGTGCGGTGGTGGTCATGGATCGAGGTGCGGTGGTGGTCATGGATTGAGCTATTTATAAACAGCAGAATCTCAATATGTTAAATGACTCTGACACTCACTGCAAGTTGGCTCATGACCTCACCCTCTCCTTTCAACCCAAGCTCTCTGCTTTATGGTATATGGGATTAGAAAGTGGCTTTTTGAGTCAAAAACAAATAGACTAGATTTTTGTCAAATACCCAGTAACACCTATTTTTCATTCAGTCCCTAAAACACACAAACCGCTGTTTCCACCTCCCATGAGACCCATTGTTGCTAGAATTGGCTCCTATTCGAAAAGATTATCTGGATGGGTTGACAGCTTACTGCAGCCCTTAATAAGCCTCGTTCCTGGATATCTTCAAGATACCAAGTCTGTCTTACAGGCAGTCAACAGCGTCTCATGTGATACGGATTCAGTTTGGATTACAGCGGATGTCACTTCTCTGTACACCGTTATTCCCCACCCCTTGGCAATTACGGCCCTGAGGTGGTTTCTTTCGGTGTACGGGGTTTTTCTCTGGACTTTATTCTCTTCACGTAATGCGTTTTTATCTAGCTTTAATGAATATCTCAACCAAAATCTTTGTTATCTTCAATTCACTCTGCATTTTGATAAAAATACTATAACCTTTTTAGATATCACTCTTAGGTCTCTTTCAGACGAGCGTGACGGATGCGTTCAGTGAAACTCGCATCATTTTGCAAGCAAGTTCAGTCAGTTTTGTCTGCGATTGCGTTCAGCTTTTTCGGCGCGTTTTGATTGCGTTTTTGACGCGCGTGATAAAAAACTGAAGGTTTACAAACAACATCTCCTAGCAACCATCCGTGAAAATCGCATTGCATCTCCGCACTTGCTTGCCGATGCAATGCGTTATTCACGCAGCCCCATTAATTTCTATGTGAAAAACGCAGAATATAGAACATGCTGCATTTTCACGCAACGCAGAAGTGATGCGTGAAAAACAACGCTCATGTTCACAGACCCATTGAAATGAATGGGTCAGGATTCAGTGCGGGTGCTATGCCTTCACGTCGCGCATTTCACCCGTATGGAAAACTCGCTCGTGTGAAAGGGGCCTTAAAGGGGATGTTGAAAGGCACGCTGTTGCAACTGTAATCTTCCGTAAGGAGACCTTGGGCAAAACTACATTGCTTGCCACATCATGCCATCCACCTCATGTGGTGAACAACATCCCCACAGGAGAAATGATCAGAGCTAAGCGAAGCTGCTCTACAGAGACACTGAAGAAGCAGAGATCATTAGGGATAGGCTACGGCAGAGGAAATATCCTAAATGGACTCTGGATCGAGCTGAAATGATTGCTTCATCCAGGTCTAGAAATAACATGTGATAAAAATATGAACAACAAAAATATAAATAAACTGTTCTGCTTTTGTTACATCATATAGCTCTGAATTTTCGCAAATTTGCTCGATAGTCAAGAAACATTTTTCAAATCTAGCTATGGATGATCAATGGCGACCAGCCTTGAATTTTGATATTAAATGTGTGGCACGTCGTGCCCCCGCTTTATCACAAGAGATAAGTCTTAGCTTGTAGTTGGATCAAGTGAAAAACAAGCCAGTTTGGCTTCACCATAAAGGAAATTATAAATGTGGCCTCTGGAAATGTATATGCTGTAAGCATAGGAATATATCTAAACATGTGAAATCCACACTTTTAATATCCAACAATATATAAATTGTAACACGGAATATGTAGTGTACCGTATCACTTGTTCTATCTGCCAACTGCAATATGTTGGCCGTACAACTAATGATGTAAAAACGCGTATGCGGTATGTCATCAGGGAGTGGGCTCTGGATTCTCTGTGCAAGGAGTGGAGCGGGTGAGCGGGAGATCATAAAAGGAAATGACTAAATAGAGAATCTACATTTTTTGTATTTTTCTTTTTGGACTTTTGCGTATCCATAGTCGACTCAGATGTATTTTGTGTCCCTCTACAATCTATAGAGGCAGCACTTTCAGGAGCCGAGTCCGAGGCGTCTGCATCTGTCCAGCTGAAACTCCCTTTAGAGCTGCAGTTTTTAATCGAGGGGAGATCAGAAAAGGTAATTTCTTCCAATTGGGGAGCTGTACCCCTCAAGGTCTCAACCGCAGACACGATCTGATTTTACAATATTGAGGTTTTTTATATGTGTGTGTTATTTTTCTCTTGTATTATCCATTAGTTACCTGTTGCTTATAGTGACGCACCCGTTACATGTGTTTTCCATTCCACTTAACTGCAACCCTCCCATCTCTGAATGACATGATACCAGAATGCTGTTTAAAGGTTGAAAGTGGTGTTAGTGCTCAGTCATGAATAAGGACCCAGCCATGGAGGTCCGAAACGCGTAGACGCTTCATGGAGAGCATGGATTTTATTTACGCCTTTTGTTATTTAATAAAGAAAATCACTTTTGGACGAGCTGGACGTGACGTGAAACAGTAAACTCTGCAAAGTCAGAAAACTATCAGTGGTGACCACTGATAGTTTTCTGACTTTGCAGAGTTTTCTGTTTCCTCCTCCAGTCGGTGCCTTCAGGAGTGCGGTCCTTTCAGGAGAGCGCAGCCAGACAACAGTTGGGTTTGTCTCTTTACAAGCTGATGTATTGTTCATTACAGTCTGTATATGAACTGCTCCCCCCCCCCGGCTGTGACAGATACACAGTGAAGTAACTCGCCCTGTCCTGTCCCTGATGATAGAACCTGGCCTTCTATCAGGTTATATAATCTACCGGAGTAAATCTATCTTGCCAATCTCTAACACTCCCCCTGTTCTGTGTCAGATACGTCCTAGTACATTATCACATCAGTGGCTGAGCTCAGAATGGCGTCTCTGCTGGGAGATTACATAGTTTTTGATAGACTAGACCAGAGGTCAGCAACCTTTTCCAGACGGTGGGCCGATAAAAATAAAATAAAAATGTCGGCGTTGAAGCCCTCAGTGTGCCGTGCAATACAGGAAAGTTCTATTACAAAGGGGAGATGTATCAAGACTGTTGTAAAGGAAAACTGGCTTTGCTGCTCACTACTGGACTACTGGGCAGCCAAACTGAATTTGTGGCCGCAACTGGCAGAGTTTTCCCTGGAAAAGCTGTCCTGCCCGGCCAGTAGTGTGGCATCAGAGCGGGGGTTTAGTGCGGCGGGGGCCATAGTTACCCCAAGGAGAACTCGCCTGTCCAACTAAAATGTGGAGAGACTTACCTTTGTCAAGATGAATCAGGCGTGGATCAGCCAGGATTTCCACCCACTGATGCGTGATGCATCAGACTAGATCATCCATGGTGCTACACCAACACTTTGACAAAAGAGACCGGTTTCTTCTGGCTACCTACCAAGTGCCAAGTGCTCCTTCTTTCACCCACCATCTTCAGCTGGTACTGGTATTGCCACCCACCTCCCCACTCTGTCACCGGGTCACTCTGTGGCCTCCTGATGCTGCTGCCACCTCCAGACTCTGTCATTCTGTCCACTATTTGCCGTTCAGCGGTGCAGTTATATGTGGTAAAGCCCCTTTTTGCTGTGTATTAGTGGCAAATAGAGGTGGAAGAACTCCGCTGCTCTGCATCTCTTGTGAAGTAAATGTCTCTAACTATGCCCCTCTCTCGATTTACAGCAAATACATTATATTCATGTAGGGATCCAAGAATTATGTTGGAGGCATGTAGTGTATGCAAGCCATGTGCGACCCCTCTCATCACTCTCACAATCTCGTCTGAACTCAATTTATGGTTGCATTGAATACAGCCCAAGCTTTTGCCAGGATAAAAGGGAACCATCAGGTATACCACCGGATCAAACTTGCAAAAAAACAAGTAAAGAAGTTGCATAATCCCATATTCCTCTTTCTGTTGTAACCAAGCTTTGTGATATTTGGACGCCCTCACAATCACTTGTTCTTCTGTATCCACACCTACAGAATAGCCCTTGAGTAAAACTTTTTAGTCCTGGATTTGTGTGGACGTTTGCTGCGAAGTTCCTTCAGTGGTTTGGCATCCAACAGCACCCGCTCCATACTACCTGACAGAAGACCTCCTGAATTCATGTGCCTGGTTATTCCTACATCAGAATAGATTAGAAGTAGGTCAGGAAACCACTTCTGGGCCAAATTGCTTAATAATGCATATTCTTCTTGTTCACGCTGTATCCCAAAGAATATCTTGTTCCTGATGGTTTCAATTTCATGTTTCACTTCACTGTGCGCTGTTGCATTGTATTCATCAGACTCTTCCATGCTGCTGCTGACATGCAGTTACCACCTCAGCTCTGCCTTCAAACCCTTAAAACTCTTCTTGATTGTTAGTAAGTCATCCACATTTGGGTTTTTATTCATCCATTCAGACATGTTCTTTTTTAATTCAACACTAGCCAGATGTTTGGCCTTTGCCGGTTAGCGGTGCAGTTATATGTGGAAAAGCCTTTTGTGGAGTGGGACACGACCTTTTTGGGAAAATTGATGGGTGATTGTACACTTTCTTCTGTATGAACCGAATTCGATTAGCCATTCAGTGATGACTTTTTTTAGTGATACAGCCTTTTTGGGAAAATTGGTCGGTAGCTGTAACTATGGTCAAGGACAATATATGTCTTTTACAGAGCACTGGGTAAATGTGGTTCCTGCCCAGCCACACCAGCAACATGGCAAGGTTACGCGCTTCCGCCTCCACGTTCTCACGCAGTTGGTCCTGCGACAATGTCCGCCTCTGCCACTCTGTGGCCTCCTGATGCTGCCACCTTCAGACTCTGTCTTTGGGACACTCTGTGGTCTCCTCATGCTGCTTCCACCTCACCACTATGTCATAGGGCCACTCTGTGGACTTCTCATGCTGTTCCCACCCTCCCCACTTCATGACTGGGCCACTATTTTGCCTTTCGGCCAGGCTGACATCATCATTTATTTGACCGTTCTTCTGGTCTGTCAGAAGGATGGAAAAATGAGACGCACAACGGATCCAGTCTGTGTAGCAGCTGTAAGGCCTGTATAGTCCCATCAGAATGAGCTTATGATTTGGTAGCCAAAAGCAGGAGTGGGTACAAAACACAGAAGACCTACAAATATTCCATTCACAGGTCATCTCTGTTTTGGATCCTCTCCTGTTTTTTTTTTTGGCTTTAACAATACTGATGGATTACTGTGCAAATGCTGACCGAGTGAAGGAGGATGTTCCACCACAGGATTGTGGGTAAGTCTACTTTCACACTCGAGTTTTGGCTTTCCGTTTGTGAGATCCGTTCGGGGCTCCCACAAGCGGTCCAAAACGGATCAGTTTGCATTCTAATGCATTCTGAATAGAAAAGGATCCGCTCAGAATGCATCAGTTCAGTCTCCATTCCGCTTTGGAGACGGACACCAGAAGGCTGCTTGCATTGTATGTTGCTGATGGAATAAAAAGAACAGATCTTTTTGCATAAATGGAAGAGTGCTGTGGATATTTCTATTAATCTGTTACCTGAAGGGATCCCTAGCCTGGACCTTTTTCTGTGGGCACCTCTGTCTGGACCTGATATACTAGATACCTTGATCATTGGTATGACTGGGATCTGTAGTGCTGTTTACTATTTTTACTACCCCCCCCCCCCCTCCTTGCACAGTAGAAAAAGAATACACTAATCAACCCCCCCTTCTCGCAGTAATAATAATAATACTGTTCACCCCCCCCCCCCCGATCCCCAGTAATATCAATCAGAGCTCATCCCACATAACGGCCATAACTCACCCCCCCCCCCTCCCTCCACAGAAAAATCACTTGCACAAGTTTTCTCTCCATCAAACCCCCCCTTCCCCCAGCAATAATATGCAGCCTCTCCCTCCTCGCCCCAAGCTCACCAGCTCTGCCGGCACATTTATTAACTATTCATATATAGTGCGGTAGCGGCAGGGAGACTCGCTCTGCCTGCATATCTAATATCACTCTGCATGCTTATGAATATCCAGAGCGGCCGGCGTGCTATTGAATTCCTGTCGTAGGTTGCCGACCCCTGGACTAGACAATGATCTCCTTCCTGATTGGCTGTCAGACTGACTGAGAGGCATTGTGGGTATTGGTCATGTGATTCTCCATCTTCATCTATTCCCTGTTTCCCTCACTACTGTAGTGCATTTGCAATGTAAAAGGGTGGGCGCTGTTTTGTACAGTTCATCCGTACCAAATCACCAAAACTTCTGATATTTTTTTAAGTAGATTTTTT
The DNA here is from genome assembly GCF_905171765.1 of Bufo bufo. Lineage (NCBI taxonomy): Eukaryota > Metazoa > Chordata > Amphibia > Anura > Bufonidae > Bufo > Bufo bufo. Next base: position 614,283,787 of record NC_053392.1, read on the forward strand.
ATGGAATTTGTAAAGAATCTGATTCATTGAGAATTTTTTTTGCCTATCTGTAGCCACCTCTATAGTACACGATTTGTAATACTATTCTGCATTTGTAAGACACTTTACTTCATGTAAGATGTTCATCCAGATGTGATTTTGCTCTCAATCCTCCGTGTTTCCCTCAGGTTCCTTAGGTTCAGGACTCTCTTCTTTTTAAAGCTGATGGTCCTTTCCATCGATGACCGACCAAGGATGGAGAAGGACAGAAATCTCATGGCTTCAAGGATATTAGACCTCACCCTGGAGATTATCTCCTTGATAACTGGAGAGGTGAGAGTCTCACATGACATCACTCTTAGGGCCCCTGCACACGACAGTATGCCCTCCGAGACATGCAGTCCGTGAGCCGGCCATATGACCTGGAGCGGCATTGATTGTGCGCACGGGAGCGCACAGCATCATAGATTACAATGATGCTGTGCACGTCAGGTCGCCTGCAAGACTATTGTCCTGCACTTATATGATCTTATGAGTGAAAAACAATAGTCCCGAGAGCAGCCCGACGTGCACAGCATCATTGTAATCTATGATGCTGTGCACTCCCGTGCGCATGATCAATGCCGCTCCAGGTCATATGGCCGGCTCACGGACTGCATGTCTCGGAGGGCATAAAGTCATGTGCAAGGGCCCATATCTCTAGTAATAAGCCAGGGAAATGACTGGAAAGGTGAAGGATTCTTAGAATCTCTGTAGTGATCGGCGTCTCCCCATACACAGGATTACACAGTAGTGAAGAAGTCGTCTGGTGAGTGTGTGACACCCCGTGTGTCAGGAGGACGGAGCAGGACCCAGAGCCCCATCACTGAGCCTCCACCTCATTCCCTGATACATGAGCTGAAGATCCTAGAACTTACCACCAGGATCACTGAGCTGCTGAGCGGAGAGGTGAGCGCTGCTGGGAATGCTGGGACATTATACAATAACGCCAAGGGAGGGGTCTGGTAATGACTGTGTCCTTGTGTTGTCAGGTTCCTATAAGGTGTCAGGATGTCGCTGTCTATTTCTCCATGGAGGAGCGGGAGTATTTAGAAGAACACAAGGATCTGTACAAGGACGTCATGATGGAGATTCCCCAGTCCCTCACATCACCGGGTAAGAGGAGACCTTCCCTGACTGTAGAGGAGAGAACAGTTCTGAGGGTTAGATTCCCCCATCACATACGTATAGACAATGTATTCAGTCACTATGTGTTTTTCCTACAGATGGATCCAGTCATAGAAATCCCCCAGAGAGATGTCCCAGTCCTCTGTATTCCCAGGACTGTCCACAGGAAAAGCATAATGTCCCACTGGATCATCAGGTAGATGAAGCTGAGGTTTCTACAAATCCCCTATAGACTGATGTAATGAGTAACCTCCCCAGCAGCAGTGGAGTACACTGTCCGCTCTTCTTATTATTATTGGCCGCACATGATTTCTGGATTCATATAAGATTGTATTAAGGTTTGGATATCCACTTGGCAATTGAGAGTCAAGGTGGACAAAGGAAAGTTTTGCTGTAGAGATATAAATGATAAAATAACAGCACAATCATAGACTGAAAGCATCTAAGGAAGAATATCGACATGAATTTAAAGTAATTTATGAAGTCTTTAAATCAGATTTTTTTTTGTTACAAAAAAATGCCCCTTGCTCAAAAATATGGCAACTTTTTAATATTCTCACTGCTATTGCCACTTTTCAAAATAGAGGTGAGTTCACCAGGGCCGGACACATTACAATAATTTATGCCAGAAAACTGCAATCTACCCCAACTACTGGCATTTTAGTTTCTGGTGCATGGACGGCATAGATGTGACAAATGTTTAGGAGGCCTGACTTCAGTAAATGACCCCATTGACTTACTAGTTAGCTACATAATCTTGATGATTTAGCAAAATATTAGTGCAGGCTATTCGAGATTTGGGTCACCATAAAGGACAAGAGCATAAAGGGATTGGTGTCACCGCCAGATCTCTGAGAAGCTCTGACAGACGTTCTTCCCTACCTCTTGCATGATGTTCTTTTGTCTTGGTTTCACTTTGTCATCTCTTCTCCCTCTCCCAGCTGTCATCTATTAGCAGTGATTGCCTCCCTTTATATCCCCTCCCATACTGCCTCACTTTGCGGTTTATACTACTTCCTGGATTGTGCTCACTGCTAGATGCTGCAAGTGCTGGTTTCTCAGATAAGTCTATTCCTTTATTTGTGTTTTCCTGTTGGCTTGAATCTAGGTGACCCTGACTCCCTCCGTACTGAGTGCAGGGAGCCGGTGGTCATGTCCCCTCACTATAATAGGGTTTTCTGGTGTCACTCAGTCTAGGTACGGGGACATGCCATTTTCTATCATAAAGATCTTTGCATGGGCAGTCGGATCTTTATTTGTGACTTCTAGTTTTCTGCAACACCATCCGTGACATTTGGGTCACGAAAATTTTTCTAGATTTTTAGAACCAGCGTGTGGATCTGAATACTTTTGTAATTGCATATATTTAAAAATGTGGTATCGTCAGTGAGTTCTTCAATAGAAGCTATCTCTATAGCGCCACCTGCTGTTTGTTCTTTTCCTTCTTTCTCCGTTCACCTCATTGAGGTGGTCACATGTGCTCAGTTTAAATTTTCAACTGCTACCAGACATACAAGGGGATGCTGAGAAGTTCCTGGCTTTGCCGCCTTCCAGTTGGAATTGAAAAATGAATTTGGTACCATAAATGAAAACTTGATATCTTGTTATCAATATACAAGATACCGTGCACGTCCTCTCCGATAACCTCACTACGTATCCCACTATCGGTGACTGCACTAAGAACCACTAGAATATATCAATTCAAATTCAAGATTACCTTGCTGTTGATATTATGTTCGTGGTTAGTATTTTCTTTGTCCTCCTATGTGGGTTTCAGTGTAGGGGGTATCGGTTTGGTATTTGCAACGTCGAGCATGCCCCGGCCGCGCGCTCACTAGTGCGAGCCTTTTGAACGATACGGAGACGCTACCGGCCGGGGCGTGCTCCACGTTGCAAATACCAAACCGATACCCCCTACACTGAAACCCACATAGGAGGACAAAGAAAATACTAACCACGAACATAATATCAACAGCAAGGTAATCTTGAATTTGAATTGATATATGCTAGTGGTTCTTAGTGCAGTCACCGATACTGGGATACGTAGTGAGGTCATCGGAGAGGAGGTGCACGGTATCTTGTATATTGTTTACATTGTGAAGCTTGTTTTCACCAGCAGGAAGTGCGGTACTGCTGCGATACCACAGCAGAAATAGATAAGGGGAGTATAAGCGCCAGTAGTACAGTGTTAATATATGATATCTTGTTATGTAACTGTGCAAATATCAGATATTTACCAATGTTATAACAATTTTTAAAGGGCTTCTGTCAGCCCACTAAACCGTTTTTTTTTTTTTTTGTTTAATAATAACCCCTACACTGCGATCTCTGCATACATAAGTAAAATAATAATTTTCGTTCAGTAGAATTTGATAAAACGCTATTTTTATAATATGTAAATTACCTTGCTACCAGCAAGTAGGGCGGCTACTTGCTGATAGCAGCCGCATCCTCCGATCCTAATGACGCCCCCTCCGCTTGTTGATTGACAGGGCCAGGGAACGGAATCGTTCTCTGCAGGCCCTGACTGTTTTCATTCAATATCTGGCGCCTGCGCCGCGGCCGTACCTATCTTCAATCTGCGCAGGCGCACTGAGAGGCGGCCACTCACTCGGCCGCTCCATCCTCAATACGCCTGCGCCGATGACGTCACATCTACACCCGGCGCAGGCGCATTGAGAAGCGAGCGGCCGAGTGAGTGGCCGCCTCTCAGTGCGCCCTTTAATTTCAGGTAGAACCTGAGATGGCAGAGGCACAAGGAAGGAGTTACCGGCCGTCATGAAATTTTTGTTTCTTCAGGAAAAGGACATTCACACTGAGGACACTTCTCCCCTAGTGTTTGTGACATCTCAGTGTGAATGTCCTTTGCAGACTTTCCCTGGAGAAACAAAAACTTCATGACGGCCGGTAACTCCACAGACGTGACACTTCCTTGTGCCTCTGCCATCTCAGGTTCTTCCTGAAATTAAAAATTGTTATAACATTGGTAAATATCTGATATTTGCACAGTTACATAACAAGGTATCAAGCTTTCACATGGTACCAAATTCATTTTTCAATTCCAACTGGATGGGGGGAAAGCCAGGAACTTCTCAGCATCCCCTCGTATCTTCTGTTAGAAGGTGTGACAGTTACAGGAAAGAGCTACAGCAAAAAGGACATGGCCCCTGAGAAAGGACATGTTCCCTGTGTTGCCAGCCTGAAACAAATCTAGCAGAGCAATGATTGGGGAGATCTAGACTCTGGATCCACGTGAGGTACAGGGCTGGTTCTCAAATCACTGACAAGCTAATAGTGGTATACGTTCCACCATCAAAAATATAAATCACTGTAGCAAGGAACGCTATAGGGATTAGATAAAACGAATACTTTATTAAATCTGCAAAAGTTGTGTGAGGAAAGGAAACCTACTAACTATATAAAATTCTGAGTGACCAGATCTATCCACAATTCCTGAGGCGGATCGAGGTATCAATAAGAAAACCACGATCAGCGGTACCGCTCAGGTGTGGATAAGGTCATCAAGAAATCCACTTCAGGTGCACTACTGATGGTTGCAAAACCACGCCACCGGCTGTAGTACTATGACACAACCAAAAGTGTGCACCGTGGCACGGACAAGGTGCTCAGCTCAAACACCCAGTCTAGATGGCCCTGGACTAAATTAACAAACTAATCCATTAATAAACATCTACTCATTGGATCCGACCGGGATCAAGAACCACAATCACAGAATTGGGCAAATCAAGGGATATGTTGCAAATCATTAATTTATCTGATAGGACCCTAACGGAAACCGAGATGGGGCTGCTTAGTAGGGGACTATCATTTGTCCCCCACCTGTTCATTTAGCTCCTTTGAGTGGGTAAAGGATCTGACCCTATTCATAAGGAGACTAAAATGGAAAAAAAGTTTTTGCAACCCATAACCAACAACAATGTAGTAAACTTGGCATTGAAATCCAAGATTTACCTGACATCCAATTATTGGTTGATCTTCTGGAGGAAGGGGAGAGGGATCCTGAGGAGGGTCCATTCATGGACCTCAAGTTGCCCTCTACAAAGAACCCACCTCTAGGTGATGGCACACCTCCTGACATTTTCTTAAATGTTGTGACTGATCAGTTGAGAATGCTAGATAAAGTCAGAGGGACTAAATCAAATCTCAATAAGAGAGAAATTCACACATTGCTCTCTCTGGAACGTGACATCTCCCTTGTCATTAAACCATCTGACAAGGGAGGGAACATTGTTGTTAGGAATCACGACCAGTATAAGATCATGTGCCTCAGCATTCTCAGCGATGTACTGTGCTATCGTGTGCTGGAGTCTAATCCAACTGATCTTTTCAGGAAAAAACTGAAAAATCTCCTGGATACAGCACAGGAGCACGGTCTGATCAGACGAACAGAACATGAATTCCTGTTTCCCAAACATCCCCATATCCCATGCTTTTATGGATTGCCGTACATAAGGGTTTATCACCGTTGAAGGGGCGACCCATTGTCTCCGGGACAGGGAGCTTGACACATCCAATCAGTACGTACGTGGATCGGATTTTGCGACCGTTCGCGGTGGCCCTATCCTCGTACGTACGTGATTCAATGGATGTGATCAAGAAATTGGAAGGGATCCATATTGGTGAAAACGTTATGCTGGCCAGTCTGGATGTGGAGGCACTCTACAGCTCCATACCTCATGACAAAGGGTGTGGAGTTGTAGCCTCATTTCTTAACCAACGTGGCATCCATCTTTGGCAGCATAACAAATTTGTTCTTGAACTCTTGAGTTTTATTCTCGAACCTTTGAACCTTTACCTTTGATCACCACATGTACCAGCAGCTCAGGGGGGTGGCAATGTGCAGCCCCTGTGCGCCCACTACTTTCGCCAACCTCTACCTGGGCTGATGGGAACGGGAGGTTGTGTTTGCTGAGAATAACCAGAAATGGGCTGACCATATTATTTTATGGCTACGTTACATCGACGATGTGCTGATTCTGTGGTCAGGAAGTGTAGTTGATTTTAACGGCTTTGTCACAGTCCTGAATAACAACACAATGGGACTGTTTTTTACATCCGAGATTCAGGAATCCCAAATCACGTTTCTTGATCTCACCATCTTCAGGGACTGTGATGGCAACGTTGGCACACGTCTATTTCGGAAGAAGACCGCCACGAATAGTCTCCTTAGGTGGGACAGTTGCCATCCCTTGCCCTTGAAGAGAGGAATATCCCTTGATTTGCCCAATTCTGTGGTTGTGGTTCTTGATCCCGGTCGGATCCAATGAGTAGATGTTTATCAATGGATTAGTTTGTTAATTTAGTCCAGGGCCATCTAGACTGGGTGTTTGAGCTGAGCACCTTGTCCGTGCCACGGTGCACACTTTTGGTTGTGTCATAGTACTACAGCCGGTGGCGTGGTTTTGCAACCATCAGTAGTGCACCTATAGTAGATTTCTTGATGACCTTATCCACACCTGAGCGGTACCGCTGATCTTGGTTTTTCTTATTGATACCTCGATCAGCCTCAGGAATTGTGGATAGATCTGGTCACTCAGAATTTTATATAGTTAGTAGGTTTCCTTTCCTCACACAACTTTTGCAGATTTAATAAAGTATTAGTTTTATCTAATCCCTATAGCGTTCCTTACTACAGTGATTTACAGGGCTGGTTCTACCTTAGTTAAAGATTGTCATTTACTATATGATGTCTTATTTTAATTTTTTACATCAATCATGGCATAAACCCTTTTAGTAGGAAATAAGGTTACATTTCCAGCTGCAATAAAAGACTTCTTTAATTCTTTTCTGTCAAAACTACGACAATAATCTAATCTAATAATCTAACTGGAGGTGATGAGCACGGCGTCTACTCCAGGATAGGATCAGGTCATTTGATGCCTTATATGATGTGTACAATACTGGGCTGAATGTTGATCCTGTCTGATCACCACTTGAGGAGATCCTTCTCCTTTTAGAGCAGATTGGTTCTGGTCTTCGAGGGGTTTTTGACCTTCACCTGGATATAAGATAAACTTGTGTTCTGTTTTCTTTATTTCTCATGTCTTTCATCTTACAGGACAGTTCTGGAGGAACGATGATCAGCTTAGAAAAATCCGTATCAATGTCAGTGAAAGGTAAGAGTCTTTCAGAAATCTTGAAAAATGTAAATTTATCGCCCATATTCATTGGGGGACACAGGAACCGTGGGTATAGCTATGTCCTCTAGGAGGCGTTGACACTAGTAAAAGCTGTTAGCTCCTCCCCTGGCAGCTATACCCCCTCCAGCCTGGAGAGGGAGCTTCAGTTTTTTCTAGTGTAAATAGGAGGCAAGAGCTCCTGAATATTTTTTATTTTAGTTTATTTTTTTCCTTTTTTTTTCAGATGGGAAAACAGTGGACGCCTCGCCTCCCTGTTCTCCCGGGGTCGAGTTGCGCCAGTGCCGGTCACCCACACTGCTGCCTCCGCCACAGAAGACAAGGTGGACCAGGGCAGCCTCGCTGCCCTGCATCCCGCCAGCCAAGGGGTCACCCATCCAAGCCCCCATTTTCCAGCGTCCTGCCACTACGGTGCCAGTAGCGGAAGGAGTGACCCTGCTGGACCAGAGGAGGGGTGAAGATGGCGGCAGGAGAAGAGGATGAAGATGAGGTGAGTAAACTAGGTATGTTTAACCCTCTTCTTCCTCCCTCCCTCCCTCATTCATTATCAAGCAGGGCCCTATGCCTCAGGGGTTCAGGTCCCTCTCCATGCCTTCCTGGACTTCTGTGAAATCTGCAGTTGTCTTACAGGGGCGAGATTCTGAAGGACTCACATATGCAGGCTTTGTCATGGTAGTGCCAGTCTCACTATACAGTCTTCCGCTTACTAGGCACATAGGGGGTTAATGGCACTGCTCCAGGGAGGGCGAGCGCACCGCTGTGCAGTGTCCCGCTCCCCACACCTAGCCGCCATGATCCAACCCCTTTTGAGAGCGGACGCGCCGGAGGGGGTTAATCGCACTGACCGGCCCGCACTGATTCGGCCGACACGTGGGGCGCATGCTCACCGCTCCGGTCCCTCTGTGACGGCTGGTGCAGACTGCGGTTACCTCCTGAGGCTGTGCGCAGGAAAGGGGGGGGGCGCTCTTTTGGATCGGTATTCGTCCGGGGGGGCGGGGGTCACTCTGGCGTGAATTTCCCCCTCCCCCAGACACCTGCTGAGCTCCGCCCCGGTCCTAGATAGGTGCTGCCCCCTTTTCCTTAACCCTTCCTGGCCAGCTTCCTGTTTACACCAGCACCTGATTACTGGGGTTCTACCTCTGGTACAGGTGCCATAATGTGGAGGAATTTAACCCCTTCCTGCCTCTTGTTATTGAGGCCGGCTTCTTATTTAAAAATAAAAAATAAAAAGAGAAAAGAAAATATGCGTTCAAGGGGGCGTGGCAACTACGTGTCCCCCTCCTCAGCCCTCATCACCGCAGGACCACCCTGTCTGTGTGGTCCCAGCCTGGGCCCATGTCCGTTTGGTTGATAATTCTCCACCTGCGCAATCCAGTGAAGGACCTCTGCAGGATCCCAATCCGTCCTCCGGGGCCGTTTGGTTGATGATTCTCCACCTGCGCAATCCAGTGAAGGACCTCTGCAGGATTTCAATCCGTCCTCCGGGGCCGTTTGGTTGATGATTCTCCACCTGCGCAATCCAGTGAAGGACCTCTGCAGGATTCCCAATCCATCTCCTGCTCAATACATCGGAGAACCTCTGGAATTCCCAATCCACCCTCCGGGGTCGTTTGGTTGATAATTCTCCACCTTCGTAAATCACGTGGAGGACAGCTGAAGTATTCCCAATCCACCCTACGGGTCGTTTGGTTGATAATTCTCCACCTGCGCAATTCAGTGAAGGACCTCTGCAGGATTCCAATCCGTCCTCCGGGGGCGTTTGGTTGATGATCTCCACCTGCGCAATTCAGTGAATGACCTCTGCAGGATTCCGAATTCGTCTCCTGCTCAATACAGCGGAGAACCTCTGGAATTCCCAATCCACCCTTCGGGGTCGTTTGGTTGATGATTCTCCACCTTCGTAAATCACGTGGAGGACAGCTGAAGTATTCCCAATCCACCCTACGGGTCGTTTGGTTGATAATTCTCCACCTGCGCAATTCAGTAAAGGATCTCTGCAGGATTCCCATTCCGTCCTCCGGGGCCGTTTGGTTGATAATTCTCCACCTGCGCCATACAGTGGAGAATTTATGGAATTCCCAATCCACTCTCCGGGGTCGTTGGGTTGATAATTCTCCACCAGCGTATTCATAAGGGAGCGCAATTTTATACAGGACCTCTGTTCCCACTCCACCCTCCGGGTCGTTTGGCTGATAATTCTCAGCCGGCACAATTTTATACAGGACTTCTTCCCATTCCACCCTTTGGGTAGTTTTGTTGATAAGCCCTCACCTGCGCAGTCCGCAACTGCAAGGGGCGAGATTCTGAGAGGTAGACCTGCGCGCTAGCGGACCACAGCAGGTCATCTTTTCCTCGAATATCTCCGCCCCCTCCCTTCCTCCCCGGGTCACGCTCAGGCGCACCCTCTCTCACAGGAGTGGGTCCGTCCGAGGGAGGGGGGGGGATAGAATCACTGATTCAGACCCTGACATGAATCCGTACCAATCTCCTAAGATTGCTTCTACGGTGGCCAGCAGCACTTGTCGTAGGCTTTACCCCCTTCTTTAGGCGGGGTACTTGCACTACTTCGGGGCGTAAAAACCCAAGGGCAGAATATAGAATATTTGACACAGTCCTGACCTCAGTATCTGAGGAAAGGGATTTAGGAGTAATTATTTCAGAAGACTTAAAGGTGGGAAGACAATGTAATAGAGCAGCACGAAATGCCAGCAGAATGCTTGGATGTATAGGGAGAGGTATAAGCAGTAGAAAGAGTGAAGTGCTTATGCCGCTGTACAGAACACTGGTGAGACCTCACTTGGAGTATTGTGCGCAGTACTGGAGGCCATATCTCCAGAAGGATATAGATACTCTAGAGAGAGTTCAGAGAAGAGCTACTAAACTAGTACATGGATTGCAGGATAAAACTTACCAGGAAAGGTTAAAGGACCTTAATATGTATAGCTTGGAAGAAAGAAGAGACAGAGGGGATATGATAGAAACTTTTAAATACATAAAGGGAATCAACTCGGTAAAGGAAGAGAGCATATTTAAAAGAAGAAAAACTACCACAAGAGGACACAGTTTTAAATTAGAGGGGCAAAGGTTTAAAAGTAATATAAGGAAGTATTACTTTACTGAGAGAGTAGTGGATGCATGGAATAGCCTTCCTGCAGAAGTGGTAGCTGCAAATACAGTGAAGGGGTTTAAGCATGCATGGGATAGGCATAAGGCCATCCTTCATATAAGATAGGGCCGGGGGCTATCCATAGTATTCAGTATATTGGGCAGACTAGTTGGGCCAAATGGTTCTTATCTGCCGACACATTCTATGTTTCTATGTATGTTTCTATACAGTACTGACCTTATACATTGTCCCCTGCGTAGGTGGACTCAGTACAATAACACTGGTTTCAGTGCTGGACGTATACATTCACCCTTCTGTAGGTGGCGGAATTGTATCTCCACTGGTTTCAGTACCTGCCGTATTCATTAGCTCCTTCCATAAGTGGAGCGATTACATTCTCACTGGTTACAAGGTGTGCTGTATGCATTACCCCCTTACTCAGGTGCTAATTGTACCCCCACAAGGTATAGGACTGCCATATGCACTAGTTCTCGCTGTGGGCATTAACCCCCCTTCTTAGGTGGGGTATTTTCCCTACCACTGGCTTGAGTACTCCGTACGCATTCCACCTTCCATAGGTAGGGTAATTGCACCGCCATTGGATACGGTCCGACTGTCGCGCTATCCTTCCATAGGCGGAGTGTTGCACATCACTGTGCTTCCTGCCTGCCTTACCCCCTTTGCAAGTGATCCACTAGCGGGGGAATAACTGGACATCTTCAGATACGGCAATTCAACCGCGCCATGGCTCTAGGTGCCTTCACTTATTTCACAAGGGGGCGTGGCAACAGTCGGTACTCGACGGTGCCCGGTACTCTTACTCTAGTGCTATATGAGTGCCACCAGTGGACACGATGGCTATTCCTCATTGTGTTCCTTTGGTGCTGGTTTTGGGCATGATTTTAACTCCTCTGTCTTCCCAGGGGGTTTACTAGCATCACTTGTGTCCTAGAGACTCCCATCTCCATGGGCCTCCATTGTTCCAGTCGGTCATGATATTGTCCGCATCAGTAGTAGTGCGTACACCATTGCACATATATGGTGAGTACGTTCCAGCGAGTCAAGTGCTTCACTGACTGTATTCTCTATCCACCACTCCTCCTTCTCTGGGAAAGTGGTTATGCTGGCACTCTGGTAGCAGCTACAGCGTGTTCTCCTCCACTGGTGCAGCCTTTCGCTAATGCTCAAGTTCGTGGTCGCTGCAGTGGGATATCTCCTCAGATAGGGGATCTACCCTGGCGCTAGCTTGGCAGTTGCTCCTGTTCAGCGGCATTCCACGTAGAGTTTTTTAAGGTTGCTCTACTTAAACTGGGGCAGTATGGTACGTGGCTTCTACGGATAGTCTCAGGCCTCCCCCTCAGTTTTGCGCTGACGGGGCAAGCGCTGGTTACTACTGTGGGAGCGGTATTGCGTTACCACTACATACTTGGGTTCTGTCTGTTCAGTTCTTTCGTCAGGTGATGGACTCTTCTAGCACTGTGTTCGGTGGCCCTTGCGGGTTCCCCCTCCTCTGCTGGGGATGGGGCTAGCAATACAATGTGACCCCCCCTTGCCTGGCTTCCTCCTCAGGCAGAGTTTTTTTGCGCAGCCACTTAATCCTTGGCTACTTTCTGTATAGTGCCAGTCTCAGACGGGAAATGGGCTTGGACCTAGCCTATTCTTCCGCTGTCCTTTTCCTTCTCTTGATCTTGGTTCATAGACACCCCGCATGTCTTGGTAGTTCCTATGTTACTGCCTTCCCTCATCTGCATTTGCACGGGGTATTCTTTTGGGGCCTTCCAGACGCGCTCTGGTCCCGACTGGTGGGCTGTGGCGCCCTCCACATCCCTCCTTCTATGGCGACTCCTTCCATTGGTCTGGGTGTGCTAACGGTATCTACACGAAAGCTCCCCACCTTCTCTCCCCAGCAGGAGTTCCGGAAGCATACGACATAGACGCCGTGACATCTCCTTGGCGGGAGTTCTGTTTTTTCTCTCCTACCCAGGGTTCTACGGAGGATCAGATGGAGGGCATTCCGACAAATCCTAGTCGCTCTGGATTGGCCCCGTCGCCCGCGGTACGCCTACCTCGTTCTCCTTCTAAGAGATGTCTTTTGGTCACTGCCACTCAGAGACGACCTTCTTTTAGGGTCCGGTCTTGCATCAGCATTTACGGTCTTTGTTGACGGCGTGGCTATTGAATCAGTCATCCTGATGTGGACAAAGTTTTTTTCGGCGGACGTCATCCGCACTATATTCAGGCCGGGAAGCCTGCACCGCCCAGGATCTATTGTAGGACCTGGCGGTCCTCCTGGGCTTCTATGAAAGCCGGGACATTCCCTCGCTCCGTTTTTTCTCTCTCTCTCGTCGATCCTATCCTTTCTACAATCAGGGTTGGACCTTCGTTTAGCCCTTAGTTTTCTTGATGGGTCAGGTGTTGGCGCTTCTATGCTGGGGCAGCTTCCGACGTCCTTTGGTTCCCCCAGTTCCCATGGAAACTTTCCTTCTGGGAGTGGCACATACGGTTCCTTCGTACCGTCCTTTACCGCCTTGGGATCTGAATATACTTCTCTCAGCGTTCCAGTCTTCTCCCTTTGAGCCTTGGGGAGATCTCTCTCCGGCTCCTGCCCTAGAAGGTAGTTTTTTTCTTGTGGCTATCGCATCTATCAGACGGGTGTCCGAGTTGGGGGTGCTCTCTTGCAGGGGACCCTTTCTGGGTCTTCACAAGGATAAGGCGGTTCTCCGGCCCATTCCTTTTTTCTCCCGAAGGTCATCTCTGTCTTCCACATCACTGTAGAAATAGTCCTTCCTTCACTCCCTAAGGAAGGGAGTTACGTCATTGACAGTGCGTACGGAACCCCTTTTTGTTACACGGAGGTTCCACGCAAGGGATTGGCGGCCTCCAAGGTGGCAATTGCACGATGGATTCGGTCTGCAAATGCTGTACCATTCCGCACCCGTTGCGGGCTTCCGCCCTTAGGTGTCACGGCACGCTCCACTGAGCGGTGGGCGCTTCTTGGGCTCTGAGGCATTGTGTTTCGGCTGCGCAGTTGTGTAACGCGGCTACGGTCCTCCTTACACACATTCACAAAATTTTACCAGGTGCATTATTATGCATCGGCGGCCGCTGCTTAGCCCGCTTGGTCTTGCAGGCTTCCATGGGTCTGTGGTTTTTCCCTCCCCGTGGACTGCTCCTGAACGTCCCACGGTTCCTGTGTCCCCCAATGAATATGGGCGAGAAAAGGAGATTTTTGCATAACTTACCAGTAAAATCTCTTTCTCGCTCTTCATTGGGGGACACAGCACCCACCCAGTATTGTTGTTCGGCCACAGTTGTGGCAGTTGCTGGTTAGAACCCTAATGGGTCTTTTGGCATGGTTGGTGTTCCATGTTTTTTCTTGGTTGGCTTGCTTCTCCTACTTCGTGTTCACAAACTGAAGCTCCCTCTCCAGGCTGGAGGGGGTATAGCTGCCAGGGGAGGAGCTAACAGCTTTTACTAGTGTCAACGCCTCCTAGAGCACATAGCTATACCCACGGTTCCTGTGTCCCCCAATGAAGAGCGAGAAAGAGATTTAACTGGTAAGTTATACAAAAATCTTTTTTGATACAGACTAATGATAGGGCCAATTTTCCAGGATGAGAGTTTTTAGAAACGCTTGTTCACCATAATTGGTCGTGTAAAGATACCCGATGAACAGACAAATACTTGCCCCTCAGGTGATGATGTCTGTCGGCCGTCATCAAAACGTAACATTTCTTGAAAGCAGGTTGTGCGGTATAGGCTTGGATCTGCTGCCCAGAAACCGTGATTCTCTGTAGAGACAAGCTATCAAAGTAGAGATGATCGCTTGTCTCAATGCATCTGCATTTTTACTGTTAAAAACCCATTTCCCAAACTCTGGTTCGGTTCCAAATGGTACCTTGGAACCGAACCCAAGTCCGGGAAATTTATTTCGGGAGCCAATACATTCTTTTTTTGTTTCAATCGTTTTTATTGGCATTTTAAAGTAAAACACATCACAATAAAGTCGCGTTACATTCTAATCTTTGTCAGTCGAGTTATTAATAACAACTAACCGTACATAACAGTTATCTCACATTAAAGCTTTAGATACTTTAGACATCATCCATGTCTGGTGCCTATTTACCACCAGTTAAGTATTGATGTTTCACGAGTCAATTACTTATCCACCTCCTCCATTTAACACTAGTAGAAATATTTTCGCTTATTCCTTTAATGGCAATATTTCTTTTCTGGTAATATCAAGTTAATTGGTAAACCAATGCGCACAAATACATATACCACTTTTTAAGGGGCAAATCTAGTCAAGTGTATTCTGCCTACCTACTCACCCCATAGTACAATGTCTAGAGGTTATCCATAACTGCCATTGTTTCAGAAATTTTTGGTAGGAACCATTCCCTAAAGCTATGATTTTTTCATAAGCAAAGGTGGTATTAACAGCTGATATCAGATCTTTCAGACGTGGAATATCTTGAGATTTCCACCTCTGCAGTAACATTAATTTTGCCAGAACACAGATAACGCAAACCAGTTTCCTGTTTACCACAGGGAGATTTGTCACTCCAATCAAAAGTAGGGCAAATTGTGGTGTCCACTTAATCTTCTCTTGGAGCAAAAGGTTCAACAAATCCTCACATTCTTTCCAATATTTGGATATCAATGGGCACTTCCAAAGTATATGAAGAAGTGTACCTCCCCCTCCACATCCCCTCCAACATTCACCTGACACCCCCACATACATATGTTGCAGCCTTTCAGGGGTATAGTACCAGTGTAAGATAGTTTTTAAAGCCGATTCCACATGGTTAGAACAATGTAAGTGAGAATGGATCAATTTTATTGTTCTCTGCCACTCTTTTTCAGCAATATTGATATTTAGTGAACTCTCCCATTTACGCATAGGGTGAGACTTTTTAAATTGTGTTGGCTGGAGTAATGATTCTTATAGTGTTTTAATTCCTTTGGAATCCCCAGAAAGATATAACATACCCACTTGAGTGCATCTCAGATTCGATGGGGATAGTGATTGTACCAAGTGCCTAATTTGTAGGTATTTAAAAAAATCTGACTTGGGTAGCAGCAATTGTTTCTGCAAGGCTTGGAAAGATTTAATCGTCCCATTTTCAAATAACCATTCTATATTGCTTTTAGTCTCTATCGTCCATTTAGAGAGATCTGCGGGAGTAGTGCTCTGATAAAAGAGAATGGTAGTGAGGTTAATTTTAGCTTGTACCCTTCCTTATTAATGTTATGAAATTGTTTCCATGCCATAACAGAAGCCAATATTATTGGATTTAAGTTTTTAGGGGTCTGGATATCCCAGAAAGGCAAAAATACTAAATCTGGCAAAGTAAAAGGTGCTGCCTGCGCTTGTTCCACTTGAACCCAGGGTATCTCAACCTTTCCTTTGTGCCAACTCCTAAGCATAGATACTAACGTGGCGAGATAATACAGTTTCATGTCTGGGACCGCCAAACCTCCCATTGCTCGGGGTCTCTGAATGATATTACTCGCTACTCTCGGTTTCTTATTTTGCCATATATACACTGTGTGCAGAATTATTAGGCAAATGAGTATTTTGACATCATCCTCTTTATGCATGTTGTCTTACTCCAAGCTGTATAGGCTCGAAAGCCTACTACCAATTAAGCATATTAGGTGATGTGCATCTCTGTAATGAGAAGGGGTGTGGTCTAATGACATCAACACCCTATATCAGGTGTGCATAATTATTAGGCAACTTCCTTTCCTTTGGCAAAATGGGTCAAAAGAAGGACTTGACAGGCTCAGAAAAGTCAAAAATAGTGAGATATCTTGCAGAGGGATGCAGCACTCTTAAAATTGCAAAGCTTCTGAAGCGTGATCATCGAACAATCAAGCGTTTCATTCAAAATAGTCAGCAGGGTCGCAAGAAGTGTGTGGAAAAACCAAGGCGCAAAATAACTGCCCATGAACTGAGAAAAGTCAAGCGTGCAGCTGCCAAGATGCCACTTGCCACCAGTTTGGCCATATTTCCAGTGCAACATCACTGGAGTGCCCAAAAGCACAAGGTGTGCAATACTCAGAGACATGGCCAAGGTAAGAAAGGCTGAAAGACGACCACCACTGAACAAGACACACAAGCTGAAACGTCAAGACTGGGCCAAGAAATATCTCAAGACTGATTTTTCTAAGGTTTTATGGACTGATGAAATGAGAGTGAGTCTTGATGGGCCAGATGGATGGGCCCGTGGCTGGATTGGTAAAGGGCAGACAGCTCCAGTCCGACTCAGAAGCCAGCAAGGTGAAGGTGGAGTACTAGTTTGGGCTGGTATCATCAAAGATGAGCTTGTGGGGCCTTTTCGGGTTGAGGATGGAGTCAAGCTCAACTCCCAGTCCTACTGCCAGTTTCTGGAAGACACCTTCTTCAAGCAGTGGTACAGGAAGAAGTCTGCATCCTTCAAGAAAAACATGATTTTCATGCAGGACAATGCTCCATCACACGCGTCCAAGTACTCCACAGCGTGGCTGGCAAGAAAGGGTATAAAAGAAGAAAATCTAATGACATGGCCTCCTTGTTCACCTGATCTGAACCCCATTGAGAACCTGTGGTCCATCATCAAATGTGAGATTTACAAGGAGGGAAAACAGTACACCTCTCTGAACAGTGTCTGGGAGGCTGTGGTTGCTGCTGCACGCAATGTTGATGGTGAACAGATCAAAACACTGACAGAATCCATGGATGGCAGGCTTTTGAGTGTCCTTGCAAAGAAAGGTGGCTATATTGGTCATTGATTTGTTTTTGTTTTGTTTTTGAATGTCAGAAATGTATATTTGTGAATGTTGAGATGTTATATTGGTTTCACTGGTAAAAATAAATAATTGAAATGGGTATATATTTGTTTTTTGTTAAAGTTGCCTAATAATTATGCACAGTAATAGTCACCTGCACACACAGATATCCCCCTAAAATAGCTAAAACTAAAAACAAACTAAAAACTACTTCCAAAAATATTCAGCTTTGATATTAATGAGTTTTTTGGGTTCATTGAGAACATGGTTGTTGTTCAATAATAAAATTAATCCTCAAAAATACAACTTGCCTAATAATTCTGCACTCCCTGTATTTGGAAAGTATTTGTTGCACCTTACTGAAGAACCGTTTTGGCAACAAAATTGGGACCGTGCGGTATAAATATAAGAAACGAGGGAGAATGAACATTTTAAAGACTGCAATCCTTCCTAGCCATGAAGTTTCATGTTTATGGAAATCTTCCATATCTTTACCCACCTCTGCTAACAGGGATTCATAATTAAGATTATATAATTTTGACAGTGATGAAGACATGTTAGTACCTAGGTATTTGATGCTCTCAGTGCACCAGACGAAGTCCCACTGTTCCTTAAAGGACTGAATCAGAGTGTCCGAAACATGTATCGGCAGTGCTTGTGTTTTAGAGGAATTAAGATGGTAATATGAGAGACTGCCATATAGTTCTATTTGGTTCATAACCGCTGTTAAGGATATTTCTGGGCTTGATAGTGACAGTAAAACATCATCAGCGTAAAGCGAGATTACATGCTCTTGCCCTCCAATCTTAACCCCTGAAATTAAGGGATCTAATCGAATAGCTTGAGCTAGTGGTTCCATGGCTATAATGAAGATCAGAGGGGACAGCGGGCAGCCTTGTCTGGTGCCGTTGGTCAACCCAAATGTCTCTGACAGAGCTCCATTGACATAAACATTAGCCGTAGGGTTGCTATATAAGGCCTCAATTGCGGAAATGATAGGACCACTGAATCCCATAGCCAAAAGCACAGAGAAGGCAAAGGACCATCTAATTCGGTCAAATGCCTTCTCGGCATCCAAGGCCAACACTTTTCTGTTGTTTGACCTGATGGAATATACCCAGCATTCTTCTAGTGTTGAAGTAAGACTGGCGAGTCGGGACAAAACCTGTTTGGTCATTATGGATAATGGAAGGGAGTATTGTAGCTATCCTAATAGCCAGGAGTTTGGCATAGATTTTTATGTCCTGATTTAATAAAGATATAGGCCTGAAATTCTGAGGTCTGTTTTACCTGGTTTAGGTAGGGTAATAATAATAGCTTGTAAGTTCTCCTTAGGGAAACTTCCGGAGGATAGGGCAGATTGACAGAAATCTCTCAAGAAGGGGCTCAGGATATGTGAGAACTTTTTGTAATAATGGCTTGCAAAACCGTCCGGGCCTGGAGCCTTATCCTGGGGCAAGGACTTTATTACTTTCTCAATCTCCTCCTCTGTTATTGGGGTATTAAGGACTTGGAGTTGAGTGTTTGTTAGGGTAGGTAGATTTAGGGATCTAAGATAGCTACTCACCATGTCTGTCAAAATTGGAGAAGCAGGTATGGAGTCCCTTAAGTTGTATAATTTATGGTAATAAGTCTGGAAGCCTTCTGCTATATCCTGTGGGGAATGCAATTTATTTTGCGTTTTGGGATGCAGGAGGTAATGTATCTTACTTTTTATTCTTTTTGCCTTTAGGCTAGCCGCCAAAAGTTTCCCCGCCTTATTCCCTTGGGAATAGTATCGTGCTTTAGTATTCCGAAGCCCCTTCTCATAAGAATCCAACATGTGGTTCCTTAGATCTTGCCTAACTTGTTTTAATGCCTCTGCATTGGGTGGTGAGGGGTTATTTTTGTTTTTATCCTCCAGCAGTTTCAGTTTTATAAGCATTTGTCTCATGGTCTCCTCTAGTTTTCTTTTCCTCACCGCCCCTTGTTGTATGAATGACCCTCTGATACACGCTTTGTGGGCGTTCCATAGTGTCACAGGGTTAGTAGTATCTAGTTTGTTAAGAAGGAAGAATTCTTTCAAGTCTGATTCAATGCGCTGACCATGCTGTGGACAAGATAATAGTATGGGATTGCTCCTCCAAAGATACTTTGGGGAATAGTTGTTGTCCTCTGATAGTTTCAATGTTATAGCAGCATGGTCAGACCATTTAATCTGTCCTATCTCCGCTTCTATCACTTTAGATAATGTCACCCTATCTACCCAGAACATATCTATGCGAGAGTATACATTATGTACTCCTGAATGGAACGTAAATTCTTTGTCTGAAGGGTGTTTAATACGCCATATGTCAAATAACTCCGCCTTCCACATGGTGTCACTTAAGGACTGAACCGATCTACAGGAGGAGGATGACGTGTCTATTTCAGGATCTGTAGTTAAATTGAGGTCTCCAAATATCAGTAGTTGCCCCTTCTTTTTCTTGTCAACTATTTTTGTCGCTTATATGTTCCAACAATGTGAATGCCAAGGTGTTCTTTATAGCTATCAGCACTCCCCTGGTTTTGGAGTTATAGTGGGCTTGAAATATGTGGGGAAATTGTATGTTTTGTAATCTATGGGCATCCTTCTCTATTAAGTGGGTTTCCTGTACTCCCAAGATATCACAATTAAGGGATCTGACCTCCCTCCACAGATGCGATCTGCGCATTGGACTATTTAAACCATTAGCATTAATACTTGCGAGTGATATTACCATAATAAAGCAGTTTAAAACGCAAGGTGTGTAAGTCGTACAATAAACTGTAAAAAAGGTGCAAGACGCCTCCCAGCCAGCGCGCCTGCAGCCATAACACGAAGGTGGTGGAGCATTGTACAGGCCCACGTTTAGCATCCATCATGGACGTATCATCATACAGCATTGGAGATATAATATAATAATAACATATAACCAAAAACATAACCTATAGGTGTATCCGTGAGAACCAACAGGCTCCCCGTGAACCTAAATAACTTGGGGTATCAAAGTCCCGTCTGAAGCCTAGGTAATAGCCTGTTTTGGCGAATCACCACTCCGGCCAGTAGCACTGAAGGTTAAACCACCCTCCGGTGAGTCTCTTCAGCTAACAGTGTCCCAATCTTTCCGGATTTTTTCAGGATGCCCCCGATGCAGCTCCGTCTGGGGGTCTATAGGAATGTCCCAGCTCTGCAGAACTTTCTTTCCTTCTTCTATTGTTTTAATAGCAAACATTTCTCCCATGTGATGAATTAGAAGGCGCACTGGGAACCCCCACCTATATTGGATTTTAGCTTTTTGTAAGGCAGATGTGATGGGTATCAGGGCCCTCCTTTGCCTAAGCGTAGCAGCCGACAGGTCAGCATATAAAGATATTTTGTGATATGGTGCAGGTAGACCACCATTTTTCCTGGCAGAGGACATCAGTTGCTCCTTGACAGTATAAAAATGAACTCTGGCAAGAACATCTCTTGGCACGTTTTCGTCCAGATGTCTAGGACGTGGGACTCTGTGTGCCCGGTCAATCTCTAAGTCCTCATCCCTGCAGTGAGGTAGAACACATTTAATCAGCTCTTTGACGTATAAAGGAATGTCTTTGGCTGCCACATTCTCTGGGATGCCTCTTATCTTTATATTATTACGTCTACTACTGTCTTCCAGATCCGCCATTTTATTTTTCATAGCCTCCACTTCAGCTTCTAAGGCATAGTGAGCGTCAATGAGGTCGTTATGGGAGCCTGCAAACTCCCCAAATTTGCGTTCCAGGTGGTCTGTTCTGGCCCCGAGTTCCTCCACCTCTCTTCTCATGGGAGCCACTATCAAACGCATATCATGCAAAAGAGAGCGCCTCTGTATTAGAAGCATGTCTCTCATGGCAGTATCTGTCAGGGCTATGTTGGTGACTGGCAGTGCTAAGAATTCTGCCTCCCCCGGTCTTGCAAGTCCCTGTGTGTTCCCAGAGTACCTGCTTTGGTGATTCCTGCATCAGGAGAATCGTTCAGTGGAGTGGGATGTGTTGTCGCCTCTCCCCCATGTGATCTGCTTGCCGCTGCTGCGCCACAGACTCCCTCCTGCCCGATGGATGAATCTCTGATTCCGGGTGCAGGTCTCGGGGATTTCGATATAGCCAGCTCTTCCCCAGGGTCCGGGTGACTAGCTTAGTGGACGTCTTCCTCTTTGTCACTTTCAGCGGCGTTCTCCTCTCCGGCGCCATCTTGGGATCTTCCCGCCTCTCGGGTAAAGTAAAACTTTGTTAGCTGCGGTTGTTTCTGCCCCTTTCTCTTTCTCCCGGTCATGCTTAGGAAAGGTTCGGAGCTTTTTCTGACCAGTTTTGGTGTGTTCACCATGGGTATTGTCGCTTTGTAGGTCGCTGAATACCGTGCTAACTCCGGAGCTGCCGCACACTACATCCGCGCGCCTCGGCAGCCAGACCACGCCCCCCGAGCCAATACATTCTAATACTGTATGGAGCACTCGCTCCGTACAGTATCGGACCGAAAGTTTTATGCAAATCGACTTTGGATGTTCCATCCCTATTCATGATGCTTGGGAGATAATAATTCAAGAGCACTTTGCATCCCCGTTATCCCTAATGGTAATTATATTACATGTATCTTGTACTAACTAAAACCAGATACTTTCATATTTTCTAGATTTTTTTTTCTTATTTGGTCTTGCCTGAGCTGCTGCTCCATTTTGTTATGAGCAGTTCAGCAGCCACTTGGCAACCTGTTGATGGCACATTGGCATTCAGAGGAGACTGTTGTGGGCCTGCTCTGTGACCTGTTCATTCGGAAATATTATACTGTATGGTTTGAATAGAAACACCTGTTGTTTGCTCGACAAAGCGATTATATTCTGTGACCTTTGCAGACAAAGAACTCCTGAAAACCATTATATTTTCTTTGATCTTTTTGATCTTTCAAGTACATAAAATACTGATATTGTACATAATCCTGTTTTCTTACATGTCCTATTTACTATATATTTCTTGTCTTGCTATTGTTTCAATAAAGCTTGAACAACCCTCTATCTGCTGTTATCAAAGCTGATTGATGCATAGAGGGGGTAGAACAAAGAGGCATCCCCACTTGACATCATTCACACTTCATTATGGAAATACTGAAGCAAAGCCGTCATCTCACTGGTCAGGATTACAGAACATACTGCTTATTCTTGTAGTCAATTTTCCATCAGTTGGTGAACAGGATTTCATTAATTTAAAGGGGTTATCCGGTAATAAATATTGATGACCTATCCACAGGATTAGTCATCAATATAAGATCAGCAGGGGGTTAGACAATCCATGAGCGCCTCTTCCTAGGCCATCTGACATCACCGTACATCAGTCACATTGCAGCAACCATGCCGCAGGGGCAATATGTGTGAGTTATGGTGGGCCGATGGGTGTAGTAGTAGTTTACTCACAGTTCTGTAGAGCTCCCTGGGCCAGTGTGCAGTGAATGGAAGGATGGCACCAGTTCCTTCGGGGCACACTCTGTTGTCCAGGGACTCCCTCCAGATGGTGGTTGAGGTGCCCTTTTGGGTGCCCTGGAGGCAGGATCCCCGGTGTTCGTGACGCCAGCACCGTAAGGTGTAATTGAGGATAATGAAGAATAAGGAGAGTCAAATGCTGATGAACAAAATAGGAACTTTACTTAACCAATTGCCTTGAGGTAGTTGTAATTACAGAGAAAGTGCTTTGGTTCACAGTGATGAAGTAAGAGCTGCAATTCCTCACAACAGGTGTTCTGTCTTCATACACCTTCGCACAGTGTGCAGTCTGACATTCAGCATAAACCGTCCCTGCCTTCCAAATAAGAGTACTATTCTTTGTAGTCTAACTTGTTTATTGGTAAAACCGGAATCTTTGTGATTGGATAACAGGAGTATTTGTTGGTAAAACTACAACAATACAAATAGCATGTATAAGCATATAGCATGTAATATAACATTTGCACTAACAGTTATAACAACTCCCTGAGTAACAATACAAATAACTGAACAGCTCTGCATAACATACTGTCCCTGAAACAAAGCTAGATCTCTCACCACATATGCTTTTAAAAGGATAGTGGAGTTTGAAAAGGAGATATGCAGAAAGACAGCTCTGTCCTTAAGACTGGAGGCTTGTCTTTCCCAGGATGCTTTGCACTCCCACAATGCTTTGCACAAACCACAATGTGTCAGGACTGGAATAGTGGATCAGGTATGGAATCCTTTGGCAGGGACAAAATAATCTCAAAAATTAGCGTAGTACAAAAAAGGTCAATCCAATCGGGTAGTCGGTTCCAGTTCCAGGTCGTGGCGGGCAGCAGAAATCGTAATCGAGGAAACAGGCAAGGAGTCGGTAGCTGGGAAGTCAGATTAAACAACAGGTTCACAGGAGGGAGCTGGGTGTTCACCATAAGGTTGAATAACTCAGCAATGAGTCAAGGCTCTGACTGGCTTTAAGTACACAGTGAACCCAGGACCGCCCCCCTGGTTGCCGGGCAACCAGGAGGCTTCCTTAGTCAGAAGCCAATCATAAGGCTGAGGGCGGTGACGGAGGCTGAAGCCCTCCCCCAGCCTGAGTAGCACCTGTGGTCTGGAATGGAGCATGTGCACTACGCTTGTATCCCTGCGCACGCGGCTTGTGTACCGCGCACCCGGCGTCCGACTCGCGCAGGCGCACTGGCCACATTGACGTCAGGTGTCCTGTCAGGAGGAAGAGGAGGAGCTATCTGCGCCCGCCGCCCTCGCCTGCGAACCCGATGCGAAACGGCCCCCCTGGTTCCCTGACAGAGCCCCCCACCAAGGAGCGGCCGCCGGACGCGAACCTAGGATGGCCGATCAGGATGAGCCCTGTGGAATGCGCGGACCTTGGCGTCTGCATGAAGGTTACCTGCTGGTTCCCAGGAACGCTCCTCTGGCCCATTTCCCTTCCAGTGGACAAGGTATTCCAAGACTCCACGGCGTCTGCGGGAGTCCAAGATCCCCTGGACTTCATATTCATCATTGTTATTCACCTGAATGGGAGCGGATGGCACCGGCACTCTGCCCACAAGAGTGTTGGCACGGTAGGGTTTCAGTAGTGATACATGAAACACCGGATGGATGGTAAATGAAGTAGGCAGGTTTAGTCTCGCCGCGACGTCGTTGACCATTGAGGCGATGGTGAATGGTCCCAAATAGCGAGGGCCCAATTTCTTGGACGGGCAGGTCAGTTTAAGGTGCTGAGAAGATAACCATACCTTATCCCCACTTCTGTACTTGGGGCTCTCGATGCGTCTCCGATCGGCCTGAGTCTTTTGCTGTTGCTGGGTAGTGCGGAGCTTCCGCACTAAGGTACGTAGCAAACCCCGGAAACGACGGAGGCGCTGTGCCACTTCAGGTATGGGAATGTCCACCGGAAGGTCTGGAAGAGTCAAGGGATGGTACCCGTAATTCGCATAAAAGGGTGAGAGTCCCGTAGAGGTATGCTGCTGTTGATTGTATGCATATTCTGCCAGAGGGAGAAGGTCCACCCAGTCGTCTTGTAGGTATGACGAATAGCAGCGGAGATATTGCTCCAAGGTTTGGTTCGTCCTCTCCGTCTGGCCGTTTGACTGGGGATGATAAGCAGAGGACAGGTTGCGGGTGATGTGGAGGCAGCGGCAAAATTGGCTCCAGAAACGGGAGGTGAACTGCGAACCCCGATCAGATACAATAGAGGAGGGGAGTCCATGTAGGCGGAACACGTGCTGTAAAAACAATTTTGAGGTATGTTGGGCTGTTGGAAGGCCGGTCGTTGGAATAAAGTGGGCCATCTTGGTGCATCTATCTACTACAACCAAGATCGTAGTGTGGCCCTGTGAAGGAGGTAAGTCCACCACGAAATCCATGGCGAGGTCCCTCCAGGGCACCGTTGCTACGGGTAGAGGTTGTAGTGGGCCAACTAGCCGGGTGTGGGGTCTCTTGTGCATGGCACAGATGGTGCATGAGCCCACAAAGGAACGTACATCCGCCGCTAGGGAAGGCCACCAGAACTGCCTCTGCACGTACTCTAAGGTATTGCGTATTCCCCTGTGACCTGCGGTTGGGTGGTCGTGATGATGTTGCAGGATCGGCACCCGATGGGAAGTAGGCACGTAGATCTTTCCCTGATGGTAACGTAGACCAGGCAGGTGTGCTGCTTCTGATGGTACGGTCACGCTGGCTTGTCGGATCTCTTCGAGTAATGAATGTTGTGTAGCCAAAAAGTAGGTGCTTGGAAGGATGGTTTCTGGAGGTGAAAACACGGCATCAGTGTCGTGAAGACGGGAGAGGGTATCGGCCTTCCCGTTCTTTGATCCAGGACGATATGTTATCTGGAGGATGAAGCGGGAAAAGAAGAGGGCCCACCTGGCTTGCCGGGGCCGTAACCTCTTAGCAGTACGAAGGTATTCTAGGTTGGGGTGATCAGTATAGACAGTTACCGGGTGCTTGGCTCCCTCCAGCAGATGCCGCCACTCCTAGTTCCCTCTCGCCCACATCGTAGTTTCGTTCCGCCTTGGTTAACTTGCGGGAGTAGAACGCCACTGGGTGTAGGAGTTGTTTCTCCCCTTGTCTTTGGGAGAGAACTGCCCCGACGGCTTTCTCTGAGGCATCTGTCTCCAGGTAGAAGGGGAGAGCAGTGTCAGGCTGCGCCAGTACCGGAGCTTGTGTGAAGAGCCTTTGGAGCGTTTGGAAGGCCTTATGAGCGGCAGGGGTCCATACAAATAGAATGTTGTTCCCGGTTAGGACCGTAATAGGAGCGCATATGGCCGAGAAATTTCGGATGAAGCGACGGTAGAAATTTTCGAAACCGATGAACTGTTGGACCATTCGTCGGTTTCGTGGGATAGGCCATTCTAGGACGGCCTGAACCTTCTTGGGGTTCATTTCCACTTTTCCGGGGGATAGTATGTATCCCAAGAATTCAATAGAAGGAACCTCAAAGATGCTCTTCTCCAGCTTCCCATAGAGTCGGTGTGTCCGAAGGCGCTGGAGGACTACCTTCACATGTCTCTCATGCTGCTGGAGTGTGTGGGAAAAAATAAGGATGTCATCCAGATACACTACCACATATGGGGAGGTGGACGGGTGGATGAAGCCCTTCGCCAGGCTTTCCTCAATGTAATCCCTCAGCGCCTGGGTCTCGGGCTCAGACAAGTTGTATAACCGTCCGTACGGCAGCGGGCCCCGGGGAGTAGATCAATGGGGCAGTCATAAGGTCTGTGGGGAGATAAGGTGTCTGCCCCTGCTTTCTCAAAGACATCCGCATATTCTTCGTATTTAGCAGGTAATACCCGGGAAGATGAGGCCAGGACCAGCAGAGAGCCAGGAGCGGAGGAGATGCAGTGGGAGATGCAATAAGAGGAATGAAATGTGACACGTCCCAGGGCCCAGTCTATTTGGGGGTTGTGCTTTCTAAGCCATGGGATGCCCAATATAACAGGAAATAAAGGAGAGGGTACGATGTCCCACACGATCTCTTCACGGTGGTGGCGACCAATGGAAAGGGTAAGCGGGTGTGATTCCAAAGAGACAGGTCCGGTTTTTAATGTACTGCCGTCCACCATGTGGAGTCGGGATGGGTGTTCCTTGGGGCGCAAGGGTATTCCTAGCTGCGTGGCAAGTTTGGAATAAAAAAAACAGCTGCTTGCGCCCGAATCGATTAAGGCCGTGAGTTCATGGCCAGTTCCGTTCAGCTGCAGAGAAACACATAGAGTTAGATGTGAAGAACCGTGGTATACAGGTATGTTCAAGAACACAGCGGAACTGACAGTCCTACCTGTAGGTGGTTTGACAGGACAGTCTCTCAACATATGCCCGGATTTGGCACAGTAGAGGCAGAGATTGAGAGTCCGCCTTCTGGACCTCTCAACTGCTGAGAGTGGACCCCTGACTACTCCGACCTGCATTGGTTCGTCCGGGGTGAGGTCTCCCACTGTGGAGGATTGCCCAAGGACTGAAACGGGAAGAGGATTGGATCGCCGTGCAGGAGGAGGCAAAGCGTGCTGTCTCTCCGTCCTTCGTTCCCGGAAACGGCGGTCCAGTTGGGTAACCGTGCTCATCAGCCCTTCCAGGACCTCCGGGACCCCGATACGGGCGAGTTCATCTTTTAATTGGTCCGACAGTCCGATCCGGAACTGGTCGATAAGGGCCACTTCATTGAGTCCGGTATCTGGTGCGATCTCCCGGAACTCCGTAATGTAGTCCTCCACTGGACGCCTTCCTTGTCGCAGGGAACGGAGAGTGTCCCTAGAGGTGGAAGCACGCAGGGGGTCGTCAAAGAGTGCCTGCATGGCGGAAACAAAGGAGCCCCAAGAGGACAGCACTGGGCTATCAGTTTGCAGGAGCTGATAGGCCCAGGTCTGTGGGGGTCCCGTGAGCAGGGGGATAGCTGTCCGTACTTTGACGTAGTCCGAGGAGTAAGTGCGGGGTTTCAAGGAGAACAGTAGCTCGCAGGAAATAATAAACGAACGGCATTTCTTCCTGTCTCCAGAAAACCGTTCTGGTAGGGCTATGGCTGGTTCACTGTTCACCACTTCTAGTGAAGTGCGTGGAGCGGGAGGAGGTGAGGGTGGTAGTGCAGTGAACTGGGCCTGGCGCAGCTCCTGGGCACGCATTCTCCCTAATAGGTGTGCATGGCTGGCCTGCATGTCCTGAAGGGCTTGCGCCATCATCGTCAGCTGTTCGGACAAAGAAGGGGCACCGTCTGCAGGTCCCGCGGAGTTATTATGTCAGGACTGGAATAGTGGATCAGGTATGGAATCCTTTGGCAGGGACAAAATAATCCCAAAAATTAGCGTAGTACAAAAAAGGTCAATCCAATCGGGTAGTCGGTTCCAGTTCCAGGTCGTGGCGGGCAGCAGAAATCGTAATCGAGGAAACAGGCAAGGAGTCGGTAGCTGGGAAGTCAGATTAAACAACAGGTTCACAGGAGGGAGCTGGGTGTTCACCATAAGGTTAAATAACTCAGCAATGAGTCAAGGCTCTGACTGGCTTTAAGTACACAGTGAACCCAGGGCAACCAGGAGGCTTCCTTAGTCAGAAGCCAATCATAAGGCTGAGGGCGGTGACGGAGGCTGAAGCCCTCCCCCAGCCTGAGTAGCACCTGTGGTCTGGAATGGAGCATGTGCACTACGCTTGTATCCCTGCGCACGCGGCTTGTGTACCACGCACGCGCACCCGGCGTCCGACTCGCGCAGGCGCACTGGCCACATTGACATCAGGTGTCCTGTCAGGAGGAAGAGGAGGAGCTATCTGTGCCCGCGCCTGCGAACCCGATGCGAAACGGCCCCCCTGGTTCCCTGACACAATGCAGTAGTCTTTTTAACAAGAAAAACAAAGTGTAGTACATTTTTAACACTGCTAGATGGTGCTATAACCAATCACTACAGAAATACCAAGGCTCTGGCAGACGTGATCTGTAATGATTATTAACTCTGCTGGAGCAGAACACTTCCCGTCTGGCGTCAACAAGATGCCACTACTGAATCCTTCTTTCTTAGCAACCCATTTTGGTCAATGGTGGGATCAAGCTTCTTTAACCTCTTGGAGACACATGACATACTGGTACGTCATGATGCCCTGGTACTTAAGGACACATGACGTATCGGTACGTCATATGTATTTCCGATCACCGCCGTGCGGCAGGCGGTGATCGGTACTGGGTGCCTGCTGAAATCAATCAGCAGGCACCCTGGGTCAATGCCGAGGGGGGTCCTGTGACCACCCCCCCCGTATTGGCAATCGCTGTGGATTAACCCCTTCTATGCCGCTGACCTGGGCATAGAAGGGGTTTGTGTCGGGTGAGCACATCGAGTCCCTGCGCTGCTGTGGCGGGGACTCGATGTCTCAGAAAGCAGCCCGATGCCGTGCAGAGGCTGCCCAATGCCTTGCACGGCATCGGGAACTGCCTTCTACGGGAGCCGAGGAGATCCAGCCTCAGGCTGGGTCTCCTAGGCAACCTGTTTGTGTACTACTCACTGTAGTACATGAACAGGCAATACATTACAATACAGATGTATTGTAATGCATTGCAGAGGGGATCAGACCCCCAAAAGTGAACATCAGAAAGAAAGAAAAAAAAAGTTACAAAAATATGTTTTTAATAAAATTAATAAAGTAATTAAATTAATAAAGTAAAAAAAGAAGAAAAAACGCCCCTTTCCCCTTATTTTATAATAATAAAACAAACAAACAAAAAAAACACACATATTAGGTATCGCCGCGTTCGTAATGACCGGCTCTATAAATATATCACATGATCCACCCTGTCCGATAAATACCACAAAAAATAAAAACGGTGTAAAAAAAGCAATTTTTGTCACCTTACATCACAAAAAGTGCAACACCAAGTGATCAAAAAGGCGTATGCCCCCCAAAATAGTACTATTCTAACCGTCACCTCATCCCGCAAAAAATTAGCCTCTAACTAAGACAATCGCCCAAAAGAAAAAAAAAATATATGGCTCAGAATATGGAGACACTAAAACATAATTTTTTTTGTTTAAAAAATGCTGGTATTGTGTAAAACTTAAGTAAATGAAAAAAAGTATACATATTAGGTATCGCCGCGTCTGTAAGAACCTGCTCTATAAAAATATCACATGACCTAACCCCTCAGGTGAACACTATAATTAAAAAAAAATATTTAAACGGTGTAAAAAAAGCCATTTTTGTCACCTTACATCACAAAAAGTGCAACACCAAGTGATCAAAAAGGCGTATGCCCCCCAAAATAGTACTATTCTAACCGTCACCTCATCCCGCAAAAAATTAGCCTCTAACTAAGACAATCGCCCAAAAGAAAAAAAAAATATATGGCTCAGAATATGGAGACACTAAAACATAATTTTTTTTGTTTAAAAAATGCTGGTATTGTGTAAAACTTAAGTAAATGAAAAAAAGTATACATATTAGGTATCGCCGCGTCTGTAAGACCCTGCTCTATAAAAATATCACATGACCTAACCCCTCAGGTGAACACTATAATTAAAAAAAAATATTTAAACGGTGTAAAAAAAGCCATTTTTGTCACCTTACATCACAAAAAGTGTAATAGCATGCGATCAAAAGGTCATACGCACCCCAAAATAGTGCCAATCAAACCGTCATCTCATCCCGCAAAAATCATACCCTACCCAAGATAATCGCCCAAAAACTGAAAAAACTATGGCTCTCAGACTTCGGAGACACTAAAACATGATTTTTTTTGTTTCAAAAATGAAATCATTGTGTAAAACTTACATAAATTAAAAAAAGTAGACATATTAGGTATCGCCGCGTCCGTAATAACCTGCTCTATAAAAATATAACATGACCTAACCCCTCAGGTGAATACCGTAAAAAAATAAAAACGGTGTAAAAAAAGCCATTTTTTGTCACCTTACATCACAAAAAGTATAGCGGAAAAAAAAAATTCACACGCACCCCAAAATAGTGCCAATCAAACCGTCATCTCATCCCGAAAAAAATTAGCCCCTACACAAGACAGTCGCCCAAAAAATAATTAAAACTATGGCTTTCAGAATGTGGAGACACTAAAGAATATATATATATACAGGGTGGGCCATTTGTATGGATACACCTTAATAGAATGGTTGGTGATATTAACTTCCTGTTTGTGGCACATTGGTATATGTGAGGGGGGAAACTTTTCAAGATGGGTGGTGACTGTGGCGGCCATTTTGAAGTCGGCCATTTTGAATCCAACTTTTGTTTTTTCAATAGGAAGAGGGTCATGTGACACATCAAACCTATTGGGAATTTCACAAGAAAAACAATGGTGTGCTTGGTTTTAACGTAACTTTATTCTTTCATGAGTTATTTACAAGTTTCTGACCACTTATAAAATGTGTTCAATGTGCTGCCCATTGTGTTGGATTGTCAATGCAACCCTCTTCTTCCACTCTTCAAACACTGATAGCAACACCGCAGGAGAAATGCTAGCACAGGCTTCCAGTATCCGTAGTTTCAGGTGCTGCACATCTCGTATCTTCACAGCATAGACAATTGCCTTCAGATGACCCCAAAGATAAAAGTCTAAGGGCGTCAGATCGGAAGACCTTGGGGGCCATTCAACTGGCCCATGACGACCAATCCACTTTCCAGGAAACATCTAGGAATGCTCGGACCTGACACCCATAATGTGGTGGTGCACCATCTTGCTGGAAAAACTCAGGGAACGTGCCAGCTTCAGTGCATAAAGAGGGAAACACATCATCATGTAGCAATTTCACATATCCAATGGCCTTGAGGTTTCCATTGATGAAGAATGGCCCCACTATCTTTGTACCCCATATACCACACCATACCATCAATTTTTTTGTTCCAACTGTCTTGGAGGGATCTATCCAATGTGGGTTAGTGTCAGACCAATAGCGGTGGTTTTGTTTGTTAACTTCACCATTCACATAAAAGTTTGCCTCATCACTGAACAAAATCTTCTGCGTAAACTGAGGGTCCTGTTCCAATTTTTGTTTTGCCCATTCTGCAAATTCAGTGCGGCGATCTGGGTCATCCTCGTTGAGATGTTGCAGTAGCTGGAGTTTGTAAGGGTGCCATTTGTGAGTAGCTAATATCCGCCAAAGGGATGTTCGACTAATGCCACTCTCCAGTGACATGCGGCGAGTGCTACGCTGTGGGCTCTTGCTGAATGAAGCTAGGACAGCCTCTGATGTTTCTTCATTAGAGACAGATTTCATGCGTCCACATTTTGGCAAATCCAACACTGAACCAGTTTCACAAAACTTAGCAAGCAGTTTGCTAACTGTAGCATCGGAGATGGGTGGTCTCGAAGGGTGTCTTGCATTGAAATCTGCTGCAATGACCCGGTTACTGCGTTCACCAGACATCAACACAATTTCTATCCGCTCATCACGTGTTAACCTCGGCAACATGTCAATGGCTGTAAACAAAGAGAAACTTGTAAATAACTAATGAAAGAATAAAGTTACGTTAAAACCAAGCACACCATTGTTTTTCGTGTGAAATTCCCAATAAGTTTGATGTGTCACATGACCCTCTTCCTATTGAAAAAACAAAAGTTGGATTCAAAATGGCCGACTTCAAAATGGCTGCCATAGTCATCACCCATCTTGAAAAGTTTCCCCCCTCACATATACTAATGTGCCACAAACAGGAAGTTAATATCACCAACCATTCCCATTTTATTAAGGTGTATCCATATAAATGGCCCACCCTGTATTTCCTAGCAGTGTCCCTAGCGCCTGCTGACGTCTCTCCCTGCACTAAGTACACTGGAAAATGGCAGAATCCAAGATGGCTGAGGCTATTTATAGGGCTGTGACCTCAAAGGGCTGACTGGCTGCTGATTGGTTGCATGCATGGCATTATGGGTAATCCCGCGCTCCCAGAGTTGCTTGCTCCATATCCTCACACGTGCAGCAGCCATTTTAGGAAAAAATGCTTTTTGTTACCATGAAGCTTGAGGAAATTCGGATTCGGTGCAAATCGAATAAAACCTGAAATTCGGATCGAATTCCACTTCGTCAGCTTCGATTCACTCATCTCTAGTCATAATATAAGACAACATCCCCCCCCCCCCCAAAAAAAAAAAAAAAGAAGCATACTAAAGCTAATTCAAGAACACTTTTTCCATGTAATGAAAGGTGAGAAAATGCTGTATAGAAAGTGTAAAAAGCTTTCACCACCACGCGTCATATAAAGAAATTGCTCTTTCCTCACAGCCATCCCAGTGGGAGCCAAAATGTAATCAGCCATTGCAGAGTACAGATAATTTGGCAAGTTGTTCACCAGCCAGTTCTGAATATTAAATCCAGGCAGGCCATTGAGAGGAAAACTTTTTAATTGATCCTCTTTTGTGGCATATCCCGTTCTCTAAGCGTATCAGGTGATTAACCTTACGTTTAGCTCCAGGAGAGGAGGTGCAGTAGGTACTAGCCAGGGAGATGCATTTTTCTAGTTTGATATAGGATTTTAGCAAGAATATTTTTATTTTTGATAGACGGTAAAAGAGAGATGTCTCAGTCTGATAAAACTGATAAGAAAACCTTTACTGATGTAATAGGGATCATTTTTCACTGCCAATCTGTCATATCTTTGAAGTTTTCTAAACTTCACGTAATTTCATGTCCTGAGTTACAAGCCACTACAATGGAACGGACAAATTCTAGGATCCAGTATGCCTATGAATGTGTTTTATTTTGTGAATTGTTCACGTAATTCTTATGAAGATACTAATTTTCAAATTCTGACTCTTCAAATGGCATAAATGGATTGTGAGATGTCTCATACCCAATTCAAAGAACAGAAATGTATGAAAGAAAGCATTTTGGTGTCCATGATGAAGGCTCTTTCTTTTTTTGGTTGGAGAGGCTCACGATGTTCAGTTGAGTTTTCCTCTGCAAGGATTATCTCATTTTCTTCCTATGGGATAATACCGTAATCTTGTAATCTATTCAGAGGAATTTTTCCATATTGTTCATTATAGTTCCAGATTTTAATTCTGTCTCTTAAAATTACCTAATTGGTTTGTGAAATTCCTTATATTCAATGCACTGAACAGATTATATGAAAGAAAGTTTTAGGGCTTCCATTATGAAGGTTCCTTCCTTTTAGTTGGAGAAACGTACATTGTGGAATTGAGTTTTCCTCTTCAGTGATTATCCTGTTCTGTTCTTATAGGATGATGATTTTATAACAGCGATCATTCCATATTTTTTATTATATTTCCAGTTTTTAGATATAATGTATATCTTGTGGTCAGGTTTCTTAAAGTATATATAAAAGTAAATGTCCTTATAACTGGTAAAATTATACAAACCGGATTCCAAAAAAGTTGGGACACTATACAAATCGTGAATAAAAACTGAATGCAATGATGTGGAGGTGCCAAACTTCTAATATTTTATTCAGAATAGGACATAAATCACGGAACAAAAGCTTAAACTGAGAAAATGTACCATTTTAAGGGAAAAATATGTTGAATCAGAATTTCATGGTGTCAACAAATCCCCAAAAAGTTGGGACAAGGCCATTTTCAACACTGTGTGGCATCTCCCCTTCTTCTTACAACACTCAACAGACGTCTGGGGACCGAGGAGACCAGTTTCTCAAGTTTAGAAATAGGAATGCTCTTCCATTCTTGTCTAATACAGGCCTCTAACTGTTCAATTGTCTTGGGCCTTCTTTGTTGCACCTTCCTCTTTATGATGCGCCAAATGTTCTCTATAGGTGAAAGATCTGGACTGCAGACTGGCCATTTCAGTACCCGGATCCTTCTCCTACGCAGCCATGATGTTGTGATTGATGCAGAATGTGGTCTGGCATTATCTTGTTGAAAAATGCAGGGTCTTCCCTGAAAGAGATGACGTCTGGATGGGAGCATATGTTGTTCTAGAACCTGAATATATTTTTCTGCATTGATTGTGCCTTTCCAGACATGCAAGCTGCCCATGCCACATGCACTCATGCAACCCCATACCATCAGAGATGCAGGCTTCTGAACTGAGCGTTGATAACAACTTGGGTTGTCCTTGTCCTCTTTGGTCCGGATGACATGGCGTCCCAGATTTCCAAAAAGAACTTCGAATCGTGACTCGTCTGACCACAGAACAGTCTTCCATTTTGCCACACTCCATTTTAAATGATCCCTGGCCCAGTGAAAACGCCTGAGCTTGTGGATCTTGCTTAGAAATGGCTTCTTCTTTGCACTGTAGAGTTTCAGCTGGCAACGGTGGATGGCACGGTGGATTGTGTTCACTGACAATGGTTTCTGGAAGTATTCCTGAGCCCATTCTGTGATTTCCTTTACAGTAGCATTCCTGTTTGTGGTGCAGTGTCGTTTAAGGGCCCGGAGATCACGGGCATCCAGTATGGTTTTACGGCCTTGACCCTTACGCACAGAGATTGTTCCAGATTCTCTGAATCTTCGGATGATGTTTTGCACAGTTGATGATGATAGATGCAAAGTCTTTGCAATTTTTCGCTGGGTAACACCTTTCTGATATTGCTCCACTATCTTTCTGCGCAACATTGTGGGAATTGGTGATCCTCTACCCATCTTTGCTTCTGAGAGACACTGCCACTCTGAGAAGCTCTTTTTATACCCAATCATGTTGCCAATTGACCTAATTAGTGTTAATTGGTCTTCCAGCTCTTCGTTATGCTCAAATTTACTTTTTCCAGCCTCTTATTGCTACTTGTCCCAACTTTTTGGGGATTTGTTGACACCGTGAAAATTGGAATCAACGTATTTTCCCTTTAAAATGATAAATTTACTCTGATTAAACGTTTAATCTTTCATCTACGTTCTATTACAAATAAAATATTGACATTTGCCATCTCCACATCATTGCATTCAGTTTTTATTCACAATTTGTTTAGTGTCCCAACTTTTTTGGAATCCGGTTTGTAGTAATTGTGGTGAGAGGCCAATTATAACAGAGAACTGACTAGACAGATATATACATAGGAGGAAAGGGTCCATACAGGTGCTAAGGACTTGCCGTTTGTCTAATAGGATACTTGCAGAATAACAGAATAAAGTGGTCTTAAAGGGCTTCTGTCACCCCCCAAAACTCATTTTTTAAAATTTTTGGGCATATTAAAATCCTTATTGTATGACTATTCCCTATATAGGGCTCTTACCTTGTTATGTAGCTTTGTTTCATAAAAAATCGAGCTTTTAAAATAGGCAAATGTCTTCACTACCAGTCTATGAGTTGACCCCAAAGATAAAAGTCTAAGGGGGTCAGATTGGGAGACCTTGGGGGCCATTCAACTGGCCCACGACGACTAATCCACTTTCCAGGAAACTGTTCATCTAGGAATGCTCAGACCTGACACCCATAATGTGGTGGTGGGTGCACCATCTTACTGGAAAAACTCAGGGAACGTGCAAGCTTCAGTGCTTAAAGAGGGAAACACATCATCATGTAGCAATTTCGCATATCCAGTGACCCCCTTAGACTTTTATCTTTGGGGTCATCTGAAGGTAATTGTCTATGCTGTGAAGATACGAGATGTGCAGCACCTGAAACTACGGATACTGGAAGCCTGTGCTAGCATTTCTCCTGCGGTGTTGCTATCAGTGTGTGTGAAGAGTGGGAGAAGAGGGTTGCATTGACAATCCAACACAATGGGCAGCACATTGAACACATTTTATAAGTGGTCAGAAACTTGTAAATAACTCATGAAAGAATAAAGTTACATTAAAACCAAGCACACCATTGTTTTTCTTGTGAAATTCCCAATAAGTTTGATGTGTCACATGACCCTCTTCCTATTGAAAAAACAAAAGTTGGATTCAAAATGGCCACCATGGTCACCACCCATCTTGAAAAGTTTCCCCCCTCACATATACTAATGTGCCACAAACAGGAATTTAATATCACCAACCATTCCCATTTTATTAAGGTGTATCCATATAAATGTCCCACCCTGTACATTATCCTGTGTTATTACATTTCCGATTTACTTGGCTTCCTGATCACCTTAAATGATTAATACAAAATCATTTGCTTTGGGAAAATAAGAAAATTTTGTTTAATTTTCTAGGTGAAGACGGGTTGAGCAGCTCCCATGGATACCTAAATTTATCTTCCTACCATGAAGTAGAAGATAACAATACCACACAAGCTAATTCAATAACTCCTAATGTATCTGCAGTCTTTGAAAGCGAAGATTTATCCTCCAACACCACTGGTATCAAGAAAAGTTTGTGTAATAAATCACTGATTGGCAAAACAAGAACTAAACAGAAATGTGGGAAACATTTAAAAAAAAAATCTAATCTTTTTTTGCATAAAAGAAATCACAAATCATTTTCATGCTCTGAATGTGGGAAATCTTTTACCAGGAAATGCATTCTAGTTGGACATCAGAGAACTCACACAGGAGAGAAGCCTTATTCATGTTCAGAATGCAGAAAATCTTTTACCAGAAAATTAATTCTAGTTGGACATCAGAGAACTCACACAGGAGAGGAGCCATTTTCATGTTCAGAATGTGGCAAATGTTTTACCGATCAATCAAATTTTATTCGGCATCAGAGAACTCACACTGGGGAGAAGCCATTTCCATGTCCTGAATGTGGGAAGTGTTTTAGTCAGAAATCATGTCTTGTTACACATCAGAGAACTCACACAGGGGAGAAGCCATTTATGTGTCCTGAATGTGGGAAGTATTTTGGTGATAAAAGAATTCTTATACAACATCTTAAAAGTCACACAGGGGAGAAGCTATTTTCATGTTCAGAATGTGGGAAATGTTTTAACGTTCAATCAAATTTTATTCGGCATCAGAGAACTCACACTGGAGTAAAGCCATTTCCATGTCCTGAATGTGGGAAGTGTTTTAGTCAGAAATCGCACCTTTATAGACATCAGAGAACTCACACTGGGGAGAAGCCATTTCCATGTCCTGAATGTGGAAAGTATTTTAGTCAGAAATCATATCTTGCGGACCATCTAAGAATCCACTTAGGGGAGAAGCCATTTTCATGTTCAGAATGTGGGAAGAGTTTTAGTACAAAATTGTGTCTTGGTAGACATCAGAAAACTCACACAGGTGAGAAGCCATTTCCATGTCCTGAATGTGGGAAGTGTTTTTATGTGAAATCAAGGCTTGTAGAACATCAAAGAAGTCACACAGGGGAGAAGCCATTTTCATGTTCAGAATGTGGGAAGAGTTTTAGTACAAAATGGCGTCTTGCTACACATCAGAAAACTCACACAGGTGAGAAGCCATTTATGTGTCCTGAATGTGGGAAGTGTTTTTGTGTGAAATCAAGGCTTGTAGAACATCAAAGAATTCACACAGGGGAGAAGCCATTTTCATGTTCACAGTGTGAAAAATGTTTTAGTCAGAAAACAAATTTTCTGATCCATCTAAGAAATCACTTAGGGGAGAAGCCATTTTCATGCTTAGAATGTGGGAAATGTTTTATTCTGAAATCGCACCTTTATAGACATCAGAAAACTCACACTGGGGAGAAGCCATTTCCATGTCCTGAATGTGGGAAGTGTTTTAGTCAGAAATCAGATCTTGTGGGCCATCTAAGAATCCACTTAGGGGAGAAGCCATTTTCATGTTTAGAATGTGGGAAATGTTTTACTAGTCAGCCAAATTTTATTCGGCATCAGAGAACTCACACTGGTGAGAAGCCATTTCCATGTCCTGAATGTGGAAAGTGTTTTAGTCAGAAATCAAATCTTGTTACACATCAGAGAACTCACACAGGGGAGAAGCCATTTATATGTCCAGAATGTGGGAAGTATTTTGGTGATAAAACAGTTCTTAGACGACATCTTAGAATTCACACAGGGGAGAATCCATTTTCATGTTCAGAATGTGGGAAGAGTTTTAGTACAAAATTGTGTCTTGTTAGACATCAGAAAACTCACACAGGTGAGAAGCCATTCATGTGTCCTTAATTTGGGAAGTGTTTTGGTGTGAAATCAATGCTTGTAGAACATCAAAGAATTCACACAGGAGATAAGACATTTATGTGTACTGAATGTGTTTTTTTTTTTAAATCAGTTTTTATTGGTTTATCCAAGCAGATTAGCAATAATAATTACCAAGAGGTAATTGTGAAAAACACATGTAATATGTAATATATCAAAAGATACAAGACACTAGTCATGTCGATTAGTATCTTACTTATACGAAAATACGAAAAAATGTAACAAAAATATAAGAGTAAGAAAACAAGAAGAAGGACAGAAGGGGAGACAGGACAGAGACACTAGGTAAGGAAAAAGGATACTGGGAGAATACATGGAGACAAGATATATCATATCCAGGCTGATAACATCTAGAGAACTTAAAGGTTCAGGAAAGAGAGCCATCTCTCAACCAAGCCGAGAAGCGCGTGGAGGATCGGAACTGAAGCCAAGACTCCCAAGTTACTGAATAGACCGGGCCAGATAAACTTGAGTCAGCACATAACTCCTCTAGGCGTGCCAGGGCATCCAGAGCAGTTGCCCAAGTAATCCTCTGCAGACTCTCTGTTGACTTCCACGTACGGGGAATAATCTGCCTCATGGCATGAATGTGGTATTTTAGTGTGAAATCAGTGCTTATACACAGGGTGGATTTGATTTAAATCAAACCGATTTAAATCACTATTTAAGGCTACATTCACACGTCCGTATTTTTCTACATCCCGATTTTCGGTCCGTTTTTTTGCGGATCCGTTGTTCCTGAAAATGTTTCCGTATGTCATCCGTTTTTTGCGGATCCGCAAAAAACGGAAACATGTGAAAACTCAAATCCGACAGTATATTCTAACACAGAGGCGTTCCCATGGTGATGGGGACGCTTCTAGTTAGAATATACTGAGAACGGTGTACATGACTGCCCCCTGCTGCCTGGCAGCACCCGATCTCTTACAGGGGGCTGTGATCCGCACAATTATTGTGCGAATCATAGCCCCCTGTGAGAGATCAGGTGCTGCCAGGCAGGAGGGGGCAGACCCCCTCCCTCCCCTGTATTAAATGTGCCCAGTGCGGCCTCACCTCTCCCCCCCCCCCATCATCGGTGGCCAGTGCGGATTCCCAGTATTAATAAATGTGCCCAGTGCGGTCTCACCTCCCCCCCCCCCCATCATCGGTGGCAGTGCGGATTCCCAGTATTAATAAATGTGCCCAGTGCGGTCTCACCTCCCCCCCCCCCATCGTCGGTGGCAGTGCGGATTCCTAATCACAGTGTAAAAAATGTTTTAGTCAGAAAACACAAGTTGTGATTTAAGAAATCATTTAGGGGAGAAGCCATTTTCATGCTTAGAATGTGGGAAATGTTTTATTCTGAAATCATATCTTGTTACACATCAGAGAAGTCATACAGGGGAGAAGCCATTTATGTGTCCTGAATGTCAGAAGTATTTCAGTGTGAAATCACAACTTGTTACACATCAGCGAGTTCACACAGTGGAGAAGCCATTTTCATGCTCAGAATGTGGTAAATGTTTTTGTCTGAAATCACATCTTGCTGCACATCAGAGAATTCACACTGAGGAGAAGCAGTTTATATGTTCTAAATGTGGGAAGTGTTTTGGTCTGAAGACATTGCTTATAGAACATCTAAGAACTCACACAGGAGAGAAGCCATTTTCATGTTCAAAATTTAGGAAATCTTTTAGTCAGATATCAAGTCTTTCTAGACATGAGAAAACTCACTCAGAGGAGAAGCCATTGTGAGAGTAATGTGGTCAATGCTAACATTTTATTTTTATAGTACATATAATATGAGTGATTTATAATACATATAACCGTATAGATGAACCTGCATTTTTTAATATATGTATCCTCTGTGAACTTTGTCATCAAAACAACTTGGCCTAGAACATATTATGAAAGCCATCTGTAATTGTGCTGTGACATTAATAGAAAGGGGAGTGTTTCCCTCAATTCAGAACACAGTGAAGAAGATTACAAAAGATGCAGTGTGAACAGATATATCAATGTTCTCAGAGATTCTAGGAAATGTTTGTTGCTTTTCCACAATTAATAGATCCAGATGTCAGGTCCAGTATCGGACAATTGAACTTTTACCTAGTTTTCAAACCACAAGATATTGCCAATATGCTATCATGTGTAATTATGTAATGTGTCACATTTACATTTAAATATTGTAACCGCCTTGAAACTTTCAGTTACTCCCATTATTAGAAGGTATATTAATAAAGATATTTGGGAGGGGTCTTTAAGATCTCCTTAGATACAGCAAGCATTGTCTGTGTCTTTGTTATTGGCTGATTTAATTACTTACTACCTGAAAATTGAACTACTTTGACAATTTGGAGACCCCAGCGAGATACCCGATCCTGCTGGTCCAATACTGAACCCCAGAGGAGCAGTACCCACGAGTCAAGGAACGCTAATCCTAGGTAAGTAAGCAATTGACTCGCTGCTTTTCTGAACTGTGGGGTACTTCAGATCAGTCTAGCTTGCAGGGTTTGGGTATTATCTCAGATAGATTGTGATTAATTGATTTATGTCTATGTTTTTGATTGGTTTGAAATGTTATTGTGCTATTATTATGTATATGATTTTACTACTAACTTGCACAAACTGTAGAAGGCATGTGTTTGACAATGTGAATTTTGTCTTGTCATCCAGTGTCCTGTGAAGAGTTAGCTGATCACAGTTACTCCGATCAGGAGTGTGAGTGAAGTGGCAGCTCCTGGCAACAGGAGAGGTCCATGTAATTCTGGATAGGGTTCCTGCAGTTCCCTGTGAACAACCCGAAGGGGGGCATTGGGTCAGGAGTCAGTCTGTGTTGTTTGTCCTAAATCTGCTACTAAAAGACTCTGCTTGTATTAACTTGAGAGTTAAATGTGGAAGTTGGACACTCTCCATACGCTGTGGCTGCTTCCGGAGCAGGCAGAATAAATGGGTCTTTGTAATGTACTAATTCCCTATCCAGTAATGGAAAGTTGCAGTATATACAGATTAGATGAAGAGAATATACTGTAGGAATAACTATTGGGTTGTGCTTATACCTATTTATGTGCATTTATCTGTGGTATAGAATATGTCAAAAAGCAAGTGAGACTCCTCATTTTGAAGTTCCACTCGTTTCCTATATAGGGTTTACAGTTATCTAATCACAGAAAAGATACAAAACATCCTGCACGATATGATGGTAAATATGCGGATGTGCATGGCTATATTTATAAAGTCACAGAAAATAATGCACTATAATAATAGATGCAAGCATACCATATGGACTAAGCCCTCACTCTAATGATAAAATCTGAGACTCTTAGCCAATACATTTTGATCAAAACACATCTGTGCCCACCTACCGAGCGCCAAGGTGGTCTCAGTTCAGGCAGGTCCTACGCTAAACCTACCTATGCCGTTATGCATTTATGTTCAGGAGCACAGTCCCTGCACATATAGTGTGTTGCTCCGAGTTTCCTCTATGTGCATCAGCAACCAATGAAAGGAGGAGCACACACACCTATATGTACCACCTTAATCAAGGTCGCCTCTTAGGTGGGGCAAAAGTGCAAATGAATGCTATCCCCAGAGTAGGAGTGCATTCACACCTGAAGGTGCCACTCCTTCAAGACAAATTAAACAAATCACAGAAAAAAGATACAAAACATCCTGTACATCCGCATATTTACCAAAGCGCATCAAGTTCATTTGAGCCTACCACCTATTGGAACCGACACAGACACGTGGGACGCCAATGTTGAAGCAACACGCAGGATGAGAGCCACAGACGAACATCTATCCTTATACTGACAAGGAAAGCTCCGCGCGGACATCAGGACAGGTAACTGTCCAGTACACCCGTACACTGTGGGACGCCACTGGAGAAGAACGGTGAGTACTGGTCCGTGATAACTGCAAATGGCCCTAAGAATACAGTAATAGAAATATTGTAAAACAACACCTGTTTGTTCTTTTTAACCCCTGATTGACCAGACTAACAAAGGCAGGGATGTCTTTCTCTGCATCCCTGCCAAGTATATACGGTGAATCGCTAATGGAATCTGCTGACACAGTTTTGTTGTGATCATCCCACATACCTGGATCGAGGTGAGATATAGTGTGTAACAAATATCTCCACTTGGCTCCTGCCGCATACTTTGCAAACATAATAGGAGTGAGTTGGTATACAGTGTGCACTGAACATCCTGTTCTGGCTCCTCCTGACATCCTGCGGTGATATTGAACTTGCCCTAAAAAAAATAACAATAACTACCTACCTCCCAGTGTGGCAAACTCACTTAAATCTGTGTACATTGAACATATTGTATGGTGACATTATATTGCCACAGGTTGGCCACATAAGGAGGAGGCGAGCACAGACAGATTTTTAGTGGATTGACACTTGTTACATATGTCAGCAAAATAACGCAACACATCGTTTGCATTTTTTAATTGATTTTAATCTATCTTTGTACATCATTGTATATTCTTCTTTGCAGGTGATTACATTGTATTTGATCCCATAATAACCAATATTTAACGGGGGATTGTACATTTTTTTATTTTATTTATTTTAATTGTATTTATTTCATCTGGTTCATTTTTGTGTTTTACATGATTCATTAAATATTATATATCTATACAACTCTCTGTATGACTTCAGATTTAGAGTGCCAGTCATCACATAATTTTTTTTTAAATAAAGGGAATAAATGAGGGATTAAGTAAGAACTTGATCCCAGACCTTGAGATGAAGTTCAATGGCAGCTTTACTTGGGTAAACATTTTTTCAAAACAGATATAAGGCTTTATCTTGGTTCCAGCAGGCTTTAGCATTAAAATGGCAGGCAAACTCAACTTTGCTATATCTGATTTTGCTGTACTGACAAGCTGACCGGATAACTTGGCTTCTTCTTTACGCTGTACTTCACTTTTTAGTCAGACTTTTCTTTAGCCAAGGAATAGGTTAGAATCCTGGCAGCTCCAACATGGAGTTTCAACCAGCACAAACCAGAACTGCCCCACCTCCTTCTGGTAGCGAGCAGGACTGGCCCACTTCTGACCAAAGGGGGAAGGGGAATGGAATGATGAGTTCCATTCTATCTAACTATAGATCTGCCGTGTTTGCTGCCACCTGCTGGTGAACCAGGTAAATTACATTTATAACTGTTACATAATATTAGAACAGCACGATGTATAGGACCTGGAAATAAATGCATAAGATGACATGAGATTAGACCAATAGAGATAGTAGCAAGGTGCAGAAGTGGTAACACCACTCTGGGATGTTACAGTGACATATACTCATTTTTGGTGTGAGATACACGTGCACTGCATATGTGACAGGGAAATTAATATAGTTAATCTGTCTGTTAGTTCGGTAAAGACCTGAAAGAATGAGGAGAGCATCAAATAAGGGACGTGGCCCTGGTCATGGTGCTGGTGGAGCTCCTGCTGCAGGGAGAGGACACGGTCGATCTGTGCCAGTTACATGCCCAAATCAAGTACCTTCCTCAGGTGCCCTTAGACAACAGGACTGTTCTGTTTTCATGCACAGTGTGCAGTCTGACATTCAGTATAAACCATTCCTGTCTTCCAAATAAGAGGACTGTTTTCTGTAGTCTAACTTGTTTATTGGTAAAACAGGTTGATTGGAAAACAGGAGTATTTGATTGGTAAAACTATAAGAATACAAGAACTTGTATAAGTATAAGGCATAGCATGTATCAACAGAAAGCATAGAACAGCATGTATTAGAACATTACATTAACTCTCGGAACATGTCCAAAATAACTGCCTATACATAGGATTGCATAGCTAGCATCTAACAGTTAGAACATTTTTCCTGAATAACATTACACCTAACTGAACAGCTCTGCATAACATACTGTCCCTGAAAAAAGGTAGATGTCTCACCAGATCTGCTTGCAAAAGGATGGTGGAATTTAAGAAGATATGCAGTAGGACAGCTCTGCTGGTGTGTCCTAGATGACTGTAGACTTCTTTGTAGTATATATTGGAGGCGTGGCGATCACCATGCAGTCATGCACACCTGACCAGTCAATCTGTCCTGGAGGCTGGTTTTAAAGTCAGTATAAAACTGAGTCTGCACCTACCAGTAGCCATTTGGCTCCAGGAGAAGTATATAGTGGGCTCAGCATGCATGTTGGTACTTGCATCCCTGGATCCGATGAAAGCTGTAATGGCACCGGACGGGGTTAAAAGCAGAGTGTGCTTGGCCTGCATGCTGCACCTGCATTCCCTGGACTTTGTGTGGCTGTCATGGCCCACAAACAGGTAGGAACTAAAGTTAGGGACCACTCCATAGAGGCGACCTTGACGTGGTGAGTGGCTTATTACGCTTTGGCCAAAATG
Organism: Bufo bufo; assembly: GCF_905171765.1. Classification (NCBI taxonomy): domain Eukaryota; kingdom Metazoa; phylum Chordata; class Amphibia; order Anura; family Bufonidae; genus Bufo; species Bufo bufo. The sequence goes on from NC_053392.1 coordinate 614,328,767, forward strand.
TACACCAATGCCTCGTCCAGCATAGAGGCAGGGCAGAATGCTGGTTGCAGAGTGCCTTTGCATTTGTGTCTTTTTCTTTGTATATGTATTTCGCCATAGCGATGTGCACCTACATATAGGGTTGTGCTGATTGAATCCCCCACATTTTTTCTTTGTAGTATATATTGGAGGCGTGGCGATCTCCATGCAGTCATGCACACCTGACCAGTCAATCTGTCCTGGAGGCTGGTTTTAAAGTCAGTATAAAACTGAGTCTGCACCTACCAGTAGCCATTTGGCTCCAGGAGAAGTATATAGTGGGCTCAGCATGCATGTTGGTACTTGCATCCCTGGATCCGATGAAAGCTGTAATGGCACCGGACGGGGTTAAAAGCAGAGTGTGCTTGGCGTGCATGCTGCACCTGCATTCCCTGGACTTTGTGTGGCTGTCATGGCCCACAAACAGGTAGGAACTAAAGTTAGGGACCACTCCATAGAGGCGACCTTGACGTGGTGAGTGGCTTATTACGCTTTGGCCAAAATGTACACCAATGCCTCGTCCAGCATAGAGGCAGGGCAGAATGCTGGTTGCAGAGTGCCTTTGCATTTGTGTCTTTTTCTTTGTATATGTATTTCGCCATAGCAATGTGCACCTACATATAGGGTTGTGCTGATTGAATCCCCCACATTTTTTCTTTGTAGTATATATTGGAGGCGTGGCGATCTCCATGCAGTCATGCACACCTGACCTGTCAATCTGTCCTGGAGGCTGGTTTTAAAGTCAGTATAAAACTGAGTCTGCACCTACCAGTAGCCATTTGGCTCCAGGAGAAGTATATAGTGGGCTCAGCAAGCATGTTGGTACTTGCATCCCTGGATCCGATGAAAGCTGTAATGGCACCGGACGGGGTTAAAAGCAGAGTGTGCTTGGCGTGCATGCTGCACCTGCATTCCCTGGACTTTGTGTGGCTGTCATGGCCCACAAACAGGTAGGAACTAGTGTTAGGGACCACTCCATAGAGGCTACCTTGACGTGGTGAGTGGCTTATTACGCTTTCGCCAAAATGTACACCAATGCCTCATCCAGCATAGAGGCAGGGCAGAATTCTGGTTTCAGAGTGCCATTGCATTTGTGTCTTTTTCTCTGTCTCTTTCTGACATTCAGTATAAACCATTCCTGTCTTCCAAATAAGAGGACTGTTTTCTGTAGTCTAACTTGTTTATTGGTAAAACAGGTTGATTGATTGGAAAACAGGAGTATTTGATTGGTAAAACTATAAGAATACAAGAACTTGTATAAGTATAAGGCATAGCATGTATCAACAGAAAGCATAGAACAGCATGTATTAGAACATTACATTAACTCTCGGAACATGTCCAAAATGGCTGCCTATACATAGGATTGCATAGCTAGCATCTAACAGTTAGAACCTTTTTCCTGAATAACAATACACCTAACTGAACAGCTCTGCATAACATACTGTCCCTGAAAAAAGGTAGATGTCTCACCAGATCTGCTTGCAAAAGGATGGTGGAATTTAAGAAGATATGCAGTAGGACAGCTCTGCTGGTGTGTCCTAGATGACTGTAGACTGGAGACTGGGCTTCTCTCTCATAGAATGCATTACACTCCCACAATGCCTTGCACCTACCACAATACAATAATCTTTATTAACAGAAAAACAAGGTGCAATAAATTTTTAAGACCGCTAGATGGTGCTATAATCAAAATAATAACTACAGAAATGCTAAACTCTAGCAGAATGAATTAGAAATGATTCAGAACCTCTGCTGGGGCAGAACACTCCCCGTCTGGCATCAACAGACACCACTACTGGGTCCTTCTCTCTTAGAAACCAATTTTGGTCAATAATGGGATCAAGCTTTTCCAAAGCGCTATCTTTGGAGACTGGCTTTTGCTGAGGTAGTCTATTTCCTTTGCATGACATTCACGTTGTATCGTGCGAATTATTATGTTTTTGGACTTTTCCAGATTAGGAGCGGTAAAGGCATGTTTGCAGTGATGCAAACCTTTGCAGGGCTTCTGGCTCACAGGTAATGTCTGAGCTGTATGAACTACACAGGCTATAGCACAAAAGAGCAACATCCATGTGGAGAACCTGTTGAAACGATGGGATTTGAGTTGGTGGTCTGCAGGATTATGTTGTGTAGGGATGTAGTGCCACTGTTTAGGACAAGTGGATCTCCTGATCTTTAGCACCCGATTGCAGATGTATACGTAAAAACGTCTGGTTTTGTTGCAGATATATTCTAGGGCTACCTTATTGTCCGTATAAAACTCGACTTCTTCGATTTCTAGGTTAATTCCTGAAGCTATAAGTTCAGCCAACTCCACTGCAAGCACAGCAGCGCAGAGTTCCAGTCTGGGTATTGTGTGTTCGCGGAGTGGCGCCAGTTTGGTCCGTTTCATGACAAATCCTATATGGCATTGTTCTTTACATCAATGGTCTGTAGGTATGCCACGGCAGCAATTGCCTTGACTGAAGCATCGCAGAAGATATATAGTCTTTGCATCTTGACTTCAGTAGATGGCACGTGAAGGCTGGTCAAAGCTTCGAGAGATTTCTTCCAACCTGTCCATAGGTCCTTTTTCTCCATGTGAAGCGGATCATCCCAATCAGACGTTTCTGTGGTGAAGTCTCTTAACATCATTTTGCCGTGGATGGTAACAGGCGCTACAAATCCCAGAGGATCATATAAGCTGTTTATGGTGGACAGGACTCCTCTGCGTGTGAAGGGCTTTTCTTCTTTGCTGATTTGGAAGGTGAATGTGTCTGCCTTTAAGTCCCACAGCAGACTGAGGCTCCACTGCATGTGAAGGGAGTCAGTGCTAAGATCCAAGTCCTTTAGATCACTTGAATGGTCCTGGGGTGAAAAGGCCTACATTAACTCACGGCTGTTGGAGGCAATTTTGTGCAACCTCAAGTTAGATAGAGCGAGCATCTCTTCAGCCCTTTTCAGGAGACGGATTGCGGTCTCGTTCATGGGTGTGGATTTCAAGCAGTCGTCCACGTAGAAATATTTTTACACAAAGGATCTGACATCTGATTCATACTTTGCTTCACCCTCTCGGGCTGAATGTCTGAGACCATAGATAGCGACTGCAGGGGAAGGACTGTTTCAGAAGATGTGCACTCTCATTCTGTACTCTACAATGTCTTCATTGGGGTCGTTGTTGAGGTACCAGAAGAACCTCAAGTAGTTTCTATGTTCTTCCTTGACGAGGAAGCAGTGGAACATCTGTTGTATGTCGGCCATAAATGCTATGGAATCTCTGCGGAAGCTTAGAAGTACCTCTAGAAGTCTGTTGTTGAGGTCTGGACCAGACAGTAAGACATCATTTAGCAAAACGCCTTCGCACCTGGCGCTCGAGTCGAATACTACTCTTATCTGCCATGGCTTTTTAGGATGATACACGCCGAATATGAGCAATTACCAACACTTCTCTGAATCTTGGCACGCAGGTGCCATTTCTGCATGGTTGTTCTGGAATATTGTTTCCATGAAAGTAAAGAAATGTTCTTTCGTATCTGGTACCCTCTGAAGATTGTGTTTGAGGGAGAGAAATTGACTGTAGACAAGTTCTCTGTTATTAGGTAAGTGTTGTCTCCGGAGTTTAAACAGTAAAGGTATGACCCAGCTTTTTGACTGGTCTTTTACTATTCCTTGATCCATGATCTCCAAGAACAGTCTGTCTTCTATAGACATTGCGACCCTGTTGTCTTGTCTAGGGATGAGCGAACCCGAACTGTATAGTTCGGGTTCGTACCGAATTTTGGGGTGTCCGTGACACGGACCCGAACCCGAACCCGAACATTTTCGTAAAAGTCCGGGTTCGGTGTTCGGCACTTTCTTGGTGCTTTTTGAAAGGCTGCAAAGCAGCCAATCAACAAGCGTCATGCTACTTGCCCCAAGAGGCCATCACAGCCATGCCTACTATTGGCATGGCTGTGATTGGCCAGTGCAGCATGTGACCCAGCCTCTATATAAGCTTGGGTCACGTAGCGCTGCACGTCACTCTGCTGTTACAAGTGTAGGGAGAGGTTGCAGCTGCGACATTAGGGCGAGATTAGGCAGTGATTAACTCCTCCAAAACACTTAAGACAGTGATTGATCTACAGCTGTGGATCATTGAACTGCTGCTATTCAATTGCTCACTGTTTTTAGGCTGCCCAGAGCGTTTTTCAGTCACTTTTTTCTGGGGTGATCGGCGGCCATTTTGTGGCTTGTGGTGCGCCAGCACAAGCTGCCACCAAGTCCATTTAACCATCAATAGTGTGGTTATTTTTTGCTATATCCTACATCAGGGGCAAGCTGACACCAAGTCCATTTAACCATCAATAGTGTGGTTATTTTTTGGCTATATCCTACATCAGGGGCAAGCTGCCACCAAGTCCATTTAACCATCAATAGTGTGGTTATTTAAATCTATCCCTAAAAGGGTATATTAGATTCAAGGTGCTGATAGGGTAATTCTCAATAACTTCACACACACGCTACTGTGCAGATCCAAGTCTAATTCTGTCCGTAAACGTATACCTGTCACCCAGGGCCTAAATAATAGGCCTCAAATTTATATTCAGCTAAATCTGTGGCTATTGCTGTAGCTGGTGAAGTTATATTGTGTCCGTCAAAGCACAGTTTTTGTTCTGGTTTGAAATACAATTCCCAACCTAGCAATTTCCTAAATTAGTGGTTTCTGCTGTATCAGGCCTACTTTAAATCTATCCCTAAAAGGGTATATTAGATTCAAGGTGCTGATAGGGTAATTCTCAATAACTTCACACACACGCTACTGTGCATATCTAAGTCTAATTCTGTCCGTAAACGTATACCTGTCACCCAGCGCCTAAATACTAGGCCTACAATTTATATTCAGCTAAAACTGTCGTTACTGTTGTGCCTGTATTAGTGTAATACGGTACCTAAATAGATAGCCAGATAGTGTTAGGTGCCTGTAAAAAAGGCCTGAATTTGAATTCAATACATTGGGCCAAATAATTTTTTTCTTATTGTGGTGAACGGTAACAACGAGGAAAACATCTAGTAAGGGACGCGGACGTGGACATGGTCGTGGTGGTGTTAGTGGACCCTCTGGTGCTGGGAGAGGACGTGGCCGTTCTGCCACAGCCACACGTCCTAGTGATCTAACTACCTCAGGTCCCAGTAGCCAGCAGAATTTACAGCAATATTTTGTGGGGCCCAATGCCGTTCTAAGGATGGTAAGGCCTGAGCAGGTACAGGCATTAGTCAATTGGGTGGCCGACAGTGGATCCAGCACGTTCACATTATCTCCCACCCAGTCTTCTGCAGAAAGCGCACAGATGGCGCATGAAAACCAAGCCCATCAGTCTGTCACATCACCCCCATGCATATCAGGGAAACTGTCTGAGCCTCAAGTTATGCAGCAGTCTTTTATGCTGTTTGAAGACTCTGCTGGCAGGGTTTCCCAAGGGCATCCACCTAGCCCTTCCCCAGGGGTGGAAGAGATAGAATGCACTAACGCACAACCACTTATGTTTCCTGATGATGAGGACATGGGAATACCACCTCAGCACGTCTCTGATGATGACGAAACACAGGTGCCAACTGCTGCCTCTTTCTGCAGTGTGCAGACTGAACAGGAGGTCAGGGAGGAAGACTGGGTGGAAGACGATGCAGGGGACGATGAGGTCCTAGACCCCACATGGAATGAAGGTCATGCCACTGACTTTCAGAATTCGGAGGAAGAGGCAGTGGTGAGACCGAGCCAACAGTGTAGCAAAAGAGGGAGCAGTGGACAAAAACAGAACACCCGCCGCCAAGAGAGTCCGTCTGCTACTGGCCACCGCCATCTGGGAACAAGCACCCCAAAGGCAGCTTCAAGGAGTTCCCTGGCGTGGCAGTTCATCAAACAATGTGCTGACGACTAGAGTTGGGCGAACACCTGGATGTTCGGGTTCGAGAAGTTCGGCCGAACTTCCCGGAAATGTTCGGGTTCGGGATCCGAACCCGACCCGAACTTCGTCCCGAACCCCATTGAAGTCAATGGGGACCCAAACTTTTCGGCACTAAAAAGGCTGTAAAACAGCCCAGGAAAGAGAGAGAGGGCTGCAAAAGGCAGCAACATGTAGGTAAATCCCCTGCAAACAAATGTGGATAGGGAAATGAATTAAAATTAAAATAAAATAAAAAGAAATTAACCAATATCAATTGGACAGAGGTCCCATAGCAGAGAATCTGGCTTCACGTCAGCAGAGAATCAGTCTCTTCATGCCATAGCAGAGAATCTGGCTTCATGTCAGCAGAGAATCAGTCTCTTCATGCCATAGCAGAGAATCAGGCTTCATGTCACCCACCACTGGAACAGGCCACTGTCACATATTTAGGCCCCGGCACCCATACAGAGGAGAGAGGTCTCGTAACAGAGAATCTGGCTTCATGTCAGCACAGAATCAGTCTTCATGTCATAGCAGAGAATCAGGCTTCACGTCACCCACCACTGGAACAGGCCACTGTCACATATTTAGGCCCAGGCACCCAGGCAGAGGAGAGAGGTCCCATAACAGAGACTCAGGCTTCATGTCAGCAGAGAATCAGTCTTCATGTCATAGCAGAGAATCAGGCTTCACATCACCCACCACTGGAACAGGCCACTGTAAGATATATAGGCCCAGGCACCCAGGCAGAGGAGAGAGGTCCCGTAACAGAGATTCAGGCTTCATGTCAGCACAGAATCAGTCTTCATGTCATAGCAGAGAATCAAGCTTCACGTCACCCACCACTGGAACAGGCCACTGTCACATATTTAGGCCCAGGCACCCAGGCAGAGGAGAGAGGTCCCGTAACAGAGATTCAGGCTTCATGTCAGCAAAGAATCAGTCTTCATGTCATAGCAGAGAATCAGGCTTCACGTCACCCACCACTGGAAGAGGCCACTGTCACATATTTAGGCCCAGGCACCCAGGCAGAGGAGAGAGCTCCCGTAACAGAGAATCTGGCTTCATGTCAGCACAGAATCAGTCTTCATGTCATAGCAGAGAATCAGGCTTCACGTCACCCACCACTGGAACAGGCCACTGTCACATATTTAGGCCCCGGCACCCAGACAGAGGAGAGAGGTCCCGTAACAGAGATTCAGGCTTCATGTCAGCACAGAATCAGTCTTCATGTCATAGCAGAGAATCAGGCTTCACGTCACCCACCACTGGAAGAGGCCACTGTCACACATTTAGGCCCAGGCACCCAGGCAGAGGAGAAAGGTCCCGTAACAGAGATTCAGGCTTCATGTCATAGCAGAGAATCGGGCTTCACGTCACCCACCACTGGAACAGGCCACTGTCACACATTTAGGCCCCGGCACCCAGACAGAGGAGAGGTTCATTCAACTTTGGGTTGCCCCGCAATATAATGGTAAAATGAAAATAAAAATAGGATTGAATGAGGAAGTGCCCTGGAGTACAATAATATATTGTTAAGGGGAGGTAATTAATGTCTAATCTGCACAAGGGATGGACAGGTCCTGTGGGATCCATGCCTGGTTCATTTTTATGAACGTCAGCTTGTCCACATTGGCTGTAGACAGGCGGCTGCGTTTGTCTGTAATGACTCCCCCTGCCGTGCTGAATACACGTTCAGACAAAACGCTGGCCGCTGGGCAGGCCAGCACCTCCAAGGCATAAAAGGCTAGCTCTGGCCACGTGGACAATTTGGAGACCCAGAAGTTGAATGGGGCCGAACCATCAGTCAGTACGTGGAGGGGTGTGCACAGGTACTGTTCCACCATGTTAGTGAAATGTTGCCTCCTGCTAACACGTTCCGTATCAGGTGGTGGTGCACTTAGCTGTGGCGTGGTGACAAAACTTTTCCACATCTCTGCCATGCTAACCCTGCCCTCAGAGGAGCTGGCCGTGACACAGCTGCGTTGGCGACCTCTTGCTCCTCCTCTGCCTTCGCCTTGGGCTTCCACTTGTTCCCCTGTGACATTTGGGAATGCTCTCAGTAGCGCGTCTACCAACGTGCGCTTGTACTCGCGCATCTTCCTATCACGCTCTAGTGTAGGAAGTAAGGTGGGCACATTGTCTTTGTACTGGGGATCCAGCAGTGTGGCAACCCAGTAGTCCGCACACGTTAAAATGTGGGCAACTCTGCTTTCGTTGCGCAGGCACTGCAGCATGTAGTCGCTCATGTGTGCCAGGCTGCCCAGAGGTAAGGACAAGCTGTCCTCTGTGGGAGGCGTATCGTCATCGTCCTGTGTTTCCCCCCAGCCACGCACCAGTGATGGGCCCGAGCTGCTTTGGGTGCCACCCCGCTGTGAACATGCTTCATCTTCATCCTCCTCCACCTCCTCCTCGTCCTCCTCGTCCTCCAGGAGTGGGCCCTGTCTGGCCACATTTGTACCTGGCCTCTGGTGTTGCAAAAAACCTCCCTCTGAGTCACTTCGAAGAGACTGGCCTGAAAGTGCTAAAAATGACCCATCTTCCTCCTGGGCCACCTCCTCTTCCATCATCGCCCTAAGTGTTTTCTCAAGGAGACATAGAAGTGGTATTGTAATGCTGATAACCGCGTCATCGCCACTGGCCATGTTGGTGGAGTACTCGAAACAGCGCAACAGGGCACACAGGTCTCGCATGGAGGCCCAGTCATTGGTGGTGAAGTGGTGCTGTTCCGCAGTGCGATTGACCCGTGCGTGCTGCAGCTGAAACTATGGCCTGCTGCTGCTCGCACAGTCTGTCCAGCATGTGCAAGGTGGAGTTCCACCTGGTGGGCACATCGCATATGAGGCGGTGAGCGGGAAGGCCGAAGTTACGCTGTAGCGCAGACAGGCGTGCAGCAGCAGGGTGTGAACGTCGGAAGCGCGAACAGACGGCCCGCACTTTATGCAGCAGCTCTGACATGTCGGGGTAGTTGCGAATGAACTTCTGCACCACCAAATTCAGCACATGCGCCAGGCAAGGGATGTGCGTCAAACCGGCTAGTCCCAGAGCTGCAACGAGATTTCGCCCATTATCGCACACCACCAGGCCAGGCTTGAGGCTCACCGGCAGCAACCACTCGTCGGTCTGTTGTTCTATACCCCGCCACAACTCCTGTGCGGTGTGGGGCCTGTCCCCCAAACATATGAGTTTCAGAACGGCCTGCTGACGTTTACCCCGGGCTGTGCTGAAGTTGGTGGTGAAGATGTGTGGCTGACTGGATTGCAGTGTCCCAGGGGGTCAGTAGTGTAGCTTCTGGTACGCTGGGCTTTGTAGTGCAGGGCAACCCACTAACATGGGACTCACTGTCGTCTTCAATCAGGTCAACACTGGAACAGGCAGGTGATGAATGTCGTGACGCCAGTGCCAATTGAACGGTGGCACACCGTGTAGTGACAGGTGGAATAATTGAGGAATCTTTAGTCAGTAAGTACAGTTCCAGAATATTCCACACGTTACAATACAGTCATAGCAGTGGTTCAGGCTATTAATCACAGCCGCAAAAGGCTATCTTCAAGACAGGCCTCCTAGGATCAGGGCTTTCCTCTTACTCTAAATGCAGCAATACACTTCAGGCAACTATTCTCTCTGCAGGGGTACACTTACTTCCTCTCCTGCTTCAGTCCCTGGCTGT